>NC_088230.1:34357869-34437869 GCF_036934945.1 Oncorhynchus masou masou
ATAGCATTGACGTTTACTTCCATTTTCTGTGGTGTCTTTCCAATAGGTGATTATATTTTTATTTTTGCTTTGTGATGATTTGGTTGGGCCAGATTTTCTGAGTGCTGTCCTGAGGCTCTATGTGGTTGTTTTGGTTAGTGAAGTGAGCTTCAGAACCATCTGACTGAGGGGACTGTTCTCTTGTTCCATCTCTTGACATTATAGGGCTGTGTGATGAAATGTTTTAGGGTCGCTTGTTTTTAGATGATTGCACAATTTGATGGCTCTTTTTTTCTATTCAAATATGAAGGGGGTATTGGCCCAATTCTGATCTTCATGAGTTTTTTCTTTGCACTAGCAATACAGTCTTGCAAAACTCTGTATGCAGTATTTCAATTGGATGTTTGTCTCTCTCTCTCTCTCTCTCCCTCCCTCCCAAGGGTCTCTAACTCTCTGCTAAGGGTCTCCGTCTCTCTGCTTAGGGGACATTTGAAATGCATCAAGCGGACTAGAAATCAATGAATGCGCTGTTCTAAGACCTAAATACCCAGGCTTTAGCAGAGTGTTGGATGAAATACCATAATGAAATAGGATGCTAAGCCTGGTTTAATCTGCACATCTCCACCATTACCCCACCCACGCTCACGTACGCACACTCACTCACTAACTCACTCACTCACTCACTCACTCACTCACTCACTCACTCACTCACTCACTCACTCACTCACTCACTCACTCACCACAATGATTTGTTCTTTAGGATAAATACAGTCTGTTTCGTGCTGTAGCATACAAACAGACAGGCCGCCTAAATCCAGCCTCTGATTCATTTGTTTTAGGAACGCAACACGGGTGCACTTCCTCAAGGAAATATTGTTCTATGTTCTGATTCCACAGCTGGTGTCTTTTGAGATTCCAGAAATTCTAGAATTGTAAAACCCTGAAGGTAGATATCCCGTATCCTAACAGCATGTTAGCAAACTGAGCTGTTTTTAATCTGCACACAAACACATTTTTTTGGCCATGTTTGTGCATCATTGCGTAACAGCAATATTGTGTGTGCTTGTCTGCCTGTGGCGGAATGGGGCTGGGCAGGGCTCACCTCTCTAGCCTCTCTAAGCTGATGTTACGCTAAGCCCCTGAACCAAACCATCCGTCTATGCCCTGGACTGACACTGTACTGTACAACCCTACGCTCATCATTGTCAGAGAGTCTGGATCTCCGTAGCTTGTCTCCATGACTGGCATGGACTGTGTGTCAACACAAGACTCACTGTAGGGAATGATTACTCTATCTGCACATACAAAAATATGTAATATATTTTTAAAATGAAATCTGAAATCTTTTTGATGGGGACATTCTCTCCACTATCCCAGCTCTCTCCTCACTCAGTCAGTGTCATCAGTCAGTCAGAGCCAGTCAGTCTGACTGACTCAGTCAATCAGTTAGTAAGCCAGAGCCAAGCTGATGGATGAGGAGAGGAGGGGATGTGTAGGTCTGATGTTTGAAGTCCAAGGGGAACAGTTGTTAGTTGCTGACTGGATGCTGAGTTCTGTAGCTTCAGTCAGGGCATCCAGATGCCAAGGAAGCCCTGGGGACTTTAGTAGACAAACATTAAAACCGTTACCGAGGTGCTAAATGAGAGACCACTGTGCCAGAGTGGGAGGATGGGCAGATGGATGGAAGAAGGGGAGGAGTGGGAATTCTAGAGCTGGCATGCTCTTAAAGAATGAACCCAACCAACAACTACAGAAAACTATTGTTCTGCCTCGTCTCCACTCAAAAAGATCCCCCACATAGCCCTCGCCTCATTTCTGGCTCCTCTACCCCTTAAGAAAGAGGAGGGAGAGAGAGAGAGCAAGCAAACAAAAGGCCTTCAAAGAGGCTTGGTAGTGGGGGGTTGGCTGGGAGGTGGTGGGGGGTTAGGCTAGGGAGAGGTGGCGGTATTGCTAGGGTGAAGTAGTGGGTAGGCTTGGTAGTAGTGGTGGTGGTGGTGGTGGTGGTGGTGGGGGGGCTGCAAGACAGGGGAGGAGTTTCTGGTGGATCCTGCTGTCAGTGTAATTGCATTTTTGAGTGAGTTTGAGTCTGGTGACACTCCCCCTCTCCTCTTGGGGATAACGAGCTCTATACACACACATCTAAAGTTGAGCTTTCTTAACCTGGAGAGATGGAGGAATGCATACCGCATAAGCCTAGCCTACAAGTGTTGAAACACCAATGGATGCTTTACATGCAACTTCTTTTTCCAGACCTCTGTTTGCTGGGATGGGTTATTAAAGCTCTTTGCTGGGATGGGTTATTAAAGCTCGTTGCTGGGATGGGTTATTAAAGCTCTTTGATGGGATGGGTTATTAAAGATCTTTAATGGGATGGGTTATTAAAGCTCTTTGATGGGATGGGATGGGTTATTAAAGATCTTTAATGGGATGGGTTATTAAAGCTCTTTGATGGGATGGGTTATTAAAGCTCTTTGATGGGATGGGTTATTAAAGATCTTTGATGTGGTGGGTTATTAAAGATCTTTGATGGAATGGGTTATTAAAGAGCTTTGATGGGATGGGTTATTAAAGATCTTTGTTGGAATGGGTTATTAAAGATCTTTGGTGGGATGGGTTATTAAAGATCTTTGATGGAATGGGTTATTAAAGATCTTTGATGGGATGGGTTATTAAAGATCTTTGGTGGGATGGGTTATTAAATATCTTTGATGGAATGGGTTATTAAAGATCTTTGATGGGATGGGTTATTAAATATCTTTGATGTGGTGGGTTATTAAAGATCTTTGATGGAGTGGGTTATTAAAGATCTTTGATGGAATGGGTTATTCAAGATCTTTGATGGGATGGGATATTAAAGATCTTTGATGGGATGGGTTATTTAAGCTCTTTGATGGGATGGGTTATTAAAGATCTTTGATGGGTTGGGTTATTAAAGATCTTTGATGGGATGGGTTATGAATGATCTTTGATGGGGTGGGTTATTAAAGATCTTTGATGGGGCGGGTTATTCAAGATCTTTGATGGAATGGGTTATTAAAGATCTTTGGTGGAATGGGTTATTAAAGATCATTGATTGATTGAAGCCTGAATTAAAACTATGCCTTAAACTATACTTGCCTGTACATTGCGCGTCCCTATGTATACAACGTGCGTGAGGCTACCCTTCCATCCATATAGGCTACATGCTGATTTCAGGTTTGGTGATGACACCGAGCATTGAGTGGAGTCTGAACAGAAACGATGTAGCCTATAGGCATGTTATATTGCGTGTCTCTGTGTGTATAGAACAGCAGTCACTTGTGTTCTTTTTCCAGGAGCCACTGTCTGCATTCACTTATATCATTGGTGGTCTGGAATCTGGAATGGGATTCCACCCAAGGCTCTGAAATATGATGCAGTTGAGTTGCACATGTACAGTAAGACTTGCATTGCATTGTGGTGATTTGACTTTGTGGAGTGTGTGTGTGTGTCTACAGTTCTGTCTTGAGGTCTGGTTAGTATTTTTGTAAGGCTCCAGACTTGATGAGACCAATACATTTCTCTAAACCTGTCTGTCTCAGTGCTGCTGGGTTGAAATAGCACAGATGTGCGAATAAGGATGGTTCCTTCACAGCCACGCCTCCTGGCTAGGACTGGGCGAAATGGCCAAAATATCATGTCATGATATTTGTCACATATTTGATAGTATTTAACAGTATTTGATGTTTCTGAATAATAAATGTTCTAAAAAGGCGTTCTGGGTGGTTCATGACCCTAGGGTGGTTCATAACCCTGGTGTGGTTCATGACCCTAGTGTGGTTCATGACCCTAGGGTAGTTCATAACCCTAGTGTAGTTCATGACCGTAGGGTAGTTCATAACCCTAGTGTGGTTCATGACCCTAGGGTGATTCATAACCCTAGTGTGGTTCATGACCCTAGGGTAGTTCATGACCCTAGTGTGGTTCATGACCCTAGGGTAGTTCATAACCCTAGTGTGGTTCATGACCCTAGTGTGGTTCATGACCCTAGTGTAGTTCATAACCCTAGTGTGGTTCATGACCCTAGTGTGGTTCATGACCCTAGGGTAGTTCATAACCCTAGTGTGGTTCATGACCCTAGGGTAGTTCATAACCCTAGTGTCGTTCATGACCCTAGGGTAGTTCATTACCCTAGTGTGGTTCATGACCCTAGGGTAGTTCATAACCCTAGTTTGGTTCATGACCCTAGGGTAGTTCATTACCCTAGTGTGGTTCATGACCCTAGGGTAGTTCATAACCCTAGTTTGGTTCATGACCCTAGGGTAGTTCATAACCCTAGTGTGGTTCATGACCCTAGGGTAGTTCATAACCCTAGTGTGGTTCATGACCCTAGGGTAGTTCATTACCCTAGTGTGGTTCATGACCCTAGGGTAGTTCATAACCCTAGTTTGGTTCATGACCCTAGGGTAGTTCATAACCCTAGTGTGGTTCATGACCCTAGGGTAGTTCATAACCCTAGTGTGGTTCATGACCCTAGGGTAGTTCATAACCCTAGTGTGGTTCATGACCCCAGGGTAGTTCATAACCCTAGTGTGGTTCATGACCCTAGGGTAGTTAATAACCCTAGTGTGGTTCATGACCCTAGGGTAGTTCATAACCCTAGTGTGGTTCATGACCCTAGGGTAGTTCATAACCCTAGTGTGGTTCATGACCCTAGGGTAGTTCATAACCCTAGTGTGGTTCCTGACCCTAGTGTAGTTCATAACCCTAGTGTGGTTCATGACCCTAGTGTGGTTCATGACCCTAGGGTAGTTCATAACCTTAGTGTGGTTCATGACCCTAGGGTAGTTCATAACCCTAGTGTGGTTCATGACCCTAGGGTATTTCATAACCCTAGTGTGGTTCATGACCCTAGGGTAGTTCATAACCCTGGTGTGGTTCATGACCCTAGGGTAGTTCATAACCCTAGTGTGGTTCATGACCCTAGGGTAGTTCATAACCCTAGTGTGGTTCATGACCCTAGGGTAGTTCATAACCCTTGTGTGGTTCATGACCCTAGTGTAGTTCATAACCCTAGTGTGGTTCATGACCCTAGTGTGGTTCATGCCCCTAGGGTAGTTCATGACCCTAGTGTGGTTCATCACCCTAGGGTGGTTCATGACCCTAGTGTGGTTCATGACCATAGTGTAGTTCATGACCCTAGTGTAGTTCATGACCCTAGGGTAGTCCATGACCCTAGTGTGTCAACATAAATTATGAGTGATTTCAATGGGACTTTCTCCATTAACACTGTTTAATCCCTAGTGTGGTTCATGACCCTAGTGTAGTTCATGACCCTAGTGTAGTTCATGACCCTAGTGTAGTTCATGACCCTAGTGTGTCAACATAAATTATGAGTGATTTCATTGGGACTTTCTCCATTAACACCGTTCAATCCAACTACAAACTAAAATAATTTTCAGCGATTGCATACATTTCTGCATTTCCTGCACAACAATTTTCATTTTCACACTGTGCCACACAGCATGATATGGGCCCCAAAAAATCTAGGACTAGTTAATTGGTGAATTGTTGCAATAATGCTTATTCTAATTTTATAGTTAGAATATAGTGGGCAGCACTTGACATGACAGCGAATGAATAAGCCAGTGAGGAATTATTGACAGGGTAGGAATCAAAGTGTTGGTCACTGTTTCCAGGTGACCATAATTAGATGTTACGTTAAGTGTTTTCTTTCATGTAGCTAGCTAGCTAACATACTAATGTTTTGTCTTTTCCTCTCTGATAAGATACTGTTGCACAAACATGCTCATCTAGGCCTACACCAGCACTGGTACCAGGCAGTATTAGCTAACTAGCTACGTTTGCTCTGACTCTTTAGTACATTTTGCAAGCCAGTCAGCTAACTAACAATTAGCATTAGCTGCTAACATAAATTATTTTGCTACGAAAAGCAAATTAGCAAACAGTAGTTTGATAACAGTAAGATACACAAACAAATAGTGTAACTATAGAACTCTTGTGGAAAGCAGCATGTCACCAACATTGTTGCATCACATCTGACCATGTGGAACGACAAGAAAGTGCTAATGGTCGAACAACTGCTCTCTCTTTGAGTGACAGGGGGCAGGGCTTGGTGTGGTTAGCAGCATGCAGCAGCAGGAGGAGAGGGAGAGGAATGACTAAAGTAGCAAACTACAAGTAAACAACAAAAATTGACATTATACAAGCCGGATGTGCGTATCACATTTAACAAACCAAACATTGAAATACCGCTGTAGAAGGTAAAGTAAAAACTCCGGTCTGTATATAAATACCGGTATATAGTAAAATAAGGTATACCGCCCAACCCTATTCCTGACCCTACAAAGACCTCCCTCTCTCTGTCTCTCTCTCGGTCTCTCTCTCTGTCTCTCTGTCTCTCTCTCTGTCTCTCTCTCTCTCTCTCTCTCTCTCTCTCTCTCTCTCTCTCTCTCTCTCTGTCTCTCTCTGTCTCTCTCTCTGTCTCTCTCTCTGTCTCTCTCTCTGTCTCTCTCTGTCTGTCTGTCTGTCTCTCTCTCTCTCTCTCTCTCTCTCTCTCTCTCTCTCTCTCTCTCTCTCTCTCTCTCTCTCTCACACACATTGCCAAAGCAAGTTAAGTAGATAATAAACAAAAGTGAAATAAAGAATGACAATTATAACAATTATTAATAACATAATAACAATTATGTCTATATACACTGTTGTAGCGATGTGAAGATAGTTAAAGTACAAAAGGGAAATTAAGTAAATGTACACATGGGTTGTATTTACAATGGTGTTTGTTCTTCACTGGTTGACCTTTTCTTGTGGCAGCAGGTCACAAATCGTGCTGCTGTGATGTCGCAAATATGTGTCTCTAATATGGTCATACATTTGGCAGGAGGTTAGGAAGTGCAGCTCAGTTTCCAACTCATTTTGTGGGCAATGTTCACATAGCCTGTCTTCTCTTGAGAGCCAGGTCTGCCTACAGCTGCCTTTCTCAATAGCAAGGCTATGCTCACTGAGTCTGTACGTAGTCAAAGCTTTCCTTAAGTTTGGGTCAGTCACATTGGTCAGGTATTCTGCCACTGTGTACACACTCTCTGTTTAGAGCCAAATAGCATTCTAGTTTGCTCTGTGTTTAAAAAAAAATATTTCCATTGTGTCAAGTAATTAACTTTTTGTTTTCTCATGATTTGGTTGGGTCTAATTGTGTTGCTGTCCTGAGGCTCTGTGGGGTCTGTTTGTGTTTGTGTTTGTGAACAGAGCCCCAGGACCAGCTTGCTTAGGGGACTCTTCTCTAGGTTTATTTATCTGTAGGTGATGGCTTTGTTATGGAAGGTTTGGGAATCTTCCTTTTAGGTGGTTGTAGAATTTAACAGATATTTTCTGGATTTTGATAATTAGTGGGTATCGGCCTAATTCTGCTCTGCATGCATTATTTGGTGTTTTATGTTGTACACTGAAGATTTTTTAGCAGAATTCAGCATGAAGAGTCTCAATTTGGTGTTTGTCCCATTTTTGCCAGCAGCATACCACCCTGCATACCACTGCTGGCTTGCTTCTGAAGCTAAGCAGGGTTGGTCCTGGTTGTTGGAGGGCCAATAGGAGGCACTCTTTCCTCTGGTCTAAATTTTTTCCCAATGCCCCATGGCAGTGACTGGGGACACTGCCCTGTGTAGGGTGCTGTCTTTTGGATGGGACGTTAAATGGGTGTCCTGACTCTAAGGTCATTAAAGATCCCATTGCACTTATCGTAAGAGTAGGGGTTTTAACCCCGGTGTCCTGGCTAAATTCCCAATCTGGCCCTCAAACCATTACGGTCACCTAATAATCCTCAGTTTACAATTGGCTCATTCATCCCCCTCCTCTCCCCTGTAATTATTCCCCAGGTCGTTGCTGCAAATGAGAACGTGTTCTCAGTCAACTTATCTGGTAAAATAACGGATAAATAAAAAACTACATTTTGTGAAGTCTTGGTTTGTGAGCGGACGACAGACATCACAACCATGAAAGGCAATGGATTCTATAACTGATTTAAGTCTTTTTTGCCAGATCCCAATGGGAATGTCGAAATTTATGTTCCTTTTTATGGCATAGAAGTCCCTTCTTGCCTTGTTTCTCAGCTTGTTCACAGCTTTGTGGATGTTACCTGTGGCGCTGATGTTTAGGTATGTCTCATTTTTTGTGTACTCTAGGGCAACGGTGTCTAGATGGAATTTGTATTTGTGGTCCTGGCAACTGGACCTTTTTTGGAACACCATTATTTTTGTCTTACTGAGATTTACTGTCAAAGCCCAGGTCTGCCAGAATCTGTGCAGATGATCTAGGTGCTGCTGTAGGCCCTCCTTGGTTGGGGACAGAAGCATCAGATCATCTGCAAACAGTAGACTCTCCCTCTCTCCCTCCCTCACCCTATTTCCCTCTCTCCCTCACTCTCTCTCTCTTTCTCCCTCCCTCTCTCTTTCATTACATTGCTGCTTGTACATGAGAGTCAGTGTAGTTGTGTAAATGAGTCATAGTTACCTGGGAATCCACCTCCCGCACAACCAGGTTGCTAAGGATTACAATTCAACCAAGCTGCTAAGAATAACAAACTTTCTCACACAAAGTATAGGCCAAAGTGCAAATGTTGGTGCACTTTATCTAGTGTGCAGAAGTCTGATTTCCATTTAAGTGAACAAGACAGTGCTAGATATATTCTCGAGTATAGCAATCTAAATCACATCACTGTTGTTGATGGTTTAATTGGGGCCGTTATTAATGAGGATTCGACGGCCATAAACCAGTTTTAAAGTGTTGATTTAGTAAACAGTTCGAGGCCAGCTGTGGCAGGGTTATTCCCCCTAGTCTATTAGCTATATATGCTAATTGGAGAGAGACCCGCCCTGCTCTGGTCCCAGCAGCAGATGACCCCTCAAGGGTTAATCCAACTCACAGGCTGTGTTTGGTTTTAGTGTGCGTGTGTTAGTGTGTGTATGTGTGTGTGTGTGTGTGTGTGTGTGCGCGTGCGTGCGTGCATGTTTGTGTGCGTGTGTATGTGTTTGTGTGTGTGTGAGTGCATGTTTGTGTGCGTGCGTGCGTGTGCGTGTGTGTGCGTGTGTGTGTGTGTGTGTGTGTGTGTGTGTGTGTCAGTTTTTAGGGAATGGAGCACTGGAATTAAACTCTGTTGAGAGTTAAAGGCCATGATTTAGAACAGTGGGCCACAGACATTGATAAATGATCCGTCTTCTGTATCCATTATGTCTTTCAGGAGTTAGTGCTGGTTACCATGGTGTTATTCAGTTAGGAACTGGGTTCTCCAGAGAATGACAATGCTGTGAAAAAGTGTTTTTGATTTTGTAACTAGACCTAGGCTATCTTTCTGTTTCTTAATAATATGGTGAAGATAAACAATTTTGATGTTTCATTAAGTTGATTTAAATGTTATTTTTAGAGGAACACTAACTCTTTGAGTAATAATTTAGTCACACCATAAAACTCAAGCTCTTGGACTAAATTAGGTTCAAATTAGACTCTGTTAGTCACACACAGAAAAGCCATTAAATAGAATGGCTTTTTAAACTGTGACTTTCAACACCTACACACATAATTGCTTTAATTGCGTCATTACTGTGCCGGTGTGTGTGTGTGAACGTTTTTGTGTGTTCGACCTCTTTTCTGTCTGATTTTATCACCAGGTCATCATTCTGGCCGTGCTGGAATCTCTCTCCTCCCCTTTCTCTCTCTATCTCTCTGGCGGGCAGAGAGGACCAAGGAGCACCCTAATCTGAATGGTGATAAAGGCTAGATACAGTAGAACCAGCCTTCCTAGTTTATCAAATACATTTTTATTTGACACAAGCGCTGAATACAACAGGTGTAGACCTTATTGTGAAATGCTTACTTGCAAGCCCTTAACCAACAATACAGAGTAAAAAAAAAAAAAATATATATATATATATATATATACCGAAGTAAACAAAAGTAACACCATAAAATAACAATAGCGGGGATATATACAGGGGTTACCTTTACAGAGTCAATGTGCGGGGGCACAGGTGAGTTGAGGTAATTGAGGTAATATGTAGGTAAAGGTGAAGTGACTATACATGGATAGTAAACAGAGTAGCAGCAGCGTTAAAATGGAGTCAATGTAAATAGTCCGATGGCCATCTGATTAACTGGTTAGCAGTCTTATGGCTTGGGGGTAGAAGTTGTTAAGGAGCCTTTTGGACCTAGACTTAGCGCTCCGGTACCACTTGCCGTGCGATAGCAGAGAGAACAGTCTATGACTTGGGTGAATGGAGTTTTTGACTATTTTTTGGACCTTCCTCTGACACCGCCTGGTATAGATGTTCCTGGATGGCAGGAAGCTTGGCCCCAGTGATGTAGTGGGCCATACCCACTACCCTCAGATGACGAGCAGTTGCCATACCAAGCGGTGATGCAACCAATCAGGACACTCTCGATGGTGCAGCTGTAGTACTTTTTGCGGATATGAAGAAATCTCCTGAAGGGCGTTGTCGTGGGCGTTGTCGTGGGGAAGGAATGAATATGAATAGGATTCTCACGTAGGTGTTCCTTTTGTCCAGGTGGGAAAGGGCAGTGTGGAGTGTAATATAATTTGCATCATCTGTGGATCTGTTGGGGTGGTATGTGAATTGTAGTTGGTCTAGGGTTTCTGGGATGATGGCGTTGATGTGAGCCATGACCAGCCTTTCAAAGTACTTCATGGGTACAGATGTGAGTGCTACAGGGCGGTAGTCATTTTGGCAGATTACCTTGGCGTTCTTGGGCACAGGGACTATTGTGGTCTGCTTGAAACATGTACAGTGGAAGTTGGAAGTTTACATACACCTTAGCCAAATACATTTAAACTCAGTTTTTCACAATTCCTGACATTTAATCAGAGTAAAAATTCCCTGTCTTTGGTCAGTTAGGATCATAACTTTATATTAAGAATGTGAAATGTCAGAATAATAGAGAGAATGATTTATTTCAGATTGTATTTATTTCATCACATTCCCAGTGGGTCAGAAGTTTACATACACTCAATTAGTATTTGGTAGCATTGCCTTCATATTGTTTAACTTGGGTGAAACGGTAGCCTTCCACAAGCTTCCCACAATAAGTTGGGTGAATTTTGGCCAATTCCTCTTGACAGAGAGCTGGTGTAACTGAGTCAGGTTTGTGGGCCTCTTTGCTCGCACACGCTTTTTCAGTTCTGCCCACAGAATTTCTATGGGATTGAGGTCTGGGCTTTGTGATGGCCACTCCAATACCTTGACTTTGTTGTCCTTGAGCCATTTTGCCACACCTTTGGAAGGTCGTTGTCCATTTGGAAGACCCATTTGTGACCAAGCTTTAACTTCCTGACTGATGTCCTGAGATGTTGCTTCAATATATCCACAATTTCCCTTCCTCATGATGCCATCTATTTTGCGAAGTGCAGCAGTCCCTCCTGCAGCAAAGCACCCCCACAACATGATGCTGCCACCCCCGTGCTTCACAGTTGGGATGGTGTTCTTCATCTTGCAAGCCTCCCCCTTTTTCTTCCAAACATAATGATGGTCATTATGGCCAAACAGTTCTATTTTTGTTTCATCAGACCAGAGGACATTTCTCCAAAAAGTCCCATCTTTGTCCCCATGTGCAACTGCAAACTGTAGTGTGGCTTTTTTATGGCGGTGTTGTAGCAGTGGCTTCTCCCTTGCTGAGCTTACTGTGGATATAGATACATCATCCAGCATATTCACAAGGTCCTTTGCAGTTGTTCTGGAATTGATTTGCACTTTTCACACCAAAGTACGTTAATCTCTAGAAGACAGAACACGTCTCCTTCCTGAGCAGTATGATGGCTGCGTGGTCCCATGGTGTTTATACTTGCGTACTTTTGTTTGTACAGATGAACGTGGTACCTTCAGGGGTTTGGAAATTGCTCCCAAGGATGAACCAGAGCTGTGGAGGTCTACAATTGTTTTTCTGAGATCTTGGCTGATTTCTTTTGATTTTCCCATGATGTTGAGCAAAGAGGCACTGAGGTTGAAGGTGGGCCTTGAAATACATGCACAGGTACACCTCCAATTGACTCAAATGATGTCAATTAGCCTATCAGAAGCTTCTAAAGCCATGACATAATTTTCTGGAATTTTCCAAGCTGTTTAAAGGCACAGTAAACTTAGTGTATGTAAACTTCTGACCCACTGGAATTGTGATGCAGTGAATTATAAGTGAAATAATCTGTCTGTAACCAATTGTTGGAAAAATTACTTGTGTCATACACAAAGTAGATGTCCTTACTGACTTGCCAAAACTATAGTTTTTTAACAAGAAATTTGTGGAGTGGTTGAAAAACAAGTTTTAATGACTCCAACCTAAGTGTATGTAAACTTCCGACTTCACCTGTAGGCATTACAGACTCGGTCAGGGAGAGGTTGAAAATATCAGTGAATACACTTAACAGTTGGTCATCGCATGCTCTGAGTAGGCGTCTTGGTAACCCGTCTGGCCCTGATGCCTTGTGACTGTTGACCTGTTTAACCTCTCTTGGGCAGTATTTTCACATCTGGATGAAAAGCGTGCCCAAAGTAAACTGCCGGTTACATTTCAGCCTTCCACTATTTTCAATGTCTGTCACTTTCATTATAAGGCGAAGTCCTCCACTGTCAACACTCTTTAGAAAGAGTTTCAGGCTGGTTTTTGGATAAATGAGCCTGAAATTGTAGTTTTTCTAGGTGGCTCCCATATTTGCTGTAGTGTTTCCAAGTGTGTGAATGAGAGCGCGTTCTTTGGTATTTTTCTCCGGTAAAGACAATAACAATTTTTCTTAAATTGTATCATTTTATTTACGTATTAGGTTGGATTATAAACGTTATTTGACTTGTTTGGAAAAGTTTATTAGTAACGTTTGGGATTAATTTTGTATGCATTTTGATAGAGGGAAACTGGGTAGATTGTTGACTGAAGCGCGCCAGCTAAACTGAGTATTTATGGATATAAAGAAGGACATTATCGAAAAAAGGACCATTTGTGATGTAACTGGGACCTTTTGGAGTGCCAACAGAAGAAGATCATCAAAGGTAAGGCATTTATTATATCGCTATTTCTGACTTTCGTGTCGCACCTGCATGGTTGAAATATGTTTTTCTTGGTTTTGTATGCCGGGCGCTGTCCTCAGATAATCGCATGGCAGAAATCTGAAGGATAGAATTATGGTTAGATTTGCCAAATGGAGGGTGAGGGAGAACTTTGTACGTGTCTCTGTGTGTTGAGTTAAGGTGGTCTCAAGTTTTTTTCCCTCTAGTTGCACATGTGACATGCTAGTAGAAATGAGGTAAATCTGATTTAAAGTCTCCTGCATTAAAGTTCCCGGCCACTAGGAGCGCCGTTTCTGGATTCTCTTGTTTGCTTATAGCCTTATACAGGTCGGTCATAGTGCCTGCAACGGTTTGTGGTGTAAAATAGACGGCTACGAAAAATATAGATTACTTCCTTAATACTAGAGATCACGCAGCATCTGTTATTGACAAATAGACACAGACCACCGCTCGTCTTCCCGAATGTTGCTGATCTGTCTTGCCGATGCACGGAAAACCAGCAAACTTGATATTATCCATGTCATCGTTCAGCCATAACTCGGTGAAACATAAGATATTATAGTTTTTAATGTCCTGTTGGTAGGATAGTCTCGAACGGAGTTCATCCAGTTTATTCTCCAGTGATTGCACGTTCGCCAGTAGGACAGATGGTAAAGGCAGATTATCCACTCGACGACAAATTCTCATGAAGCACCCTGATCTGCTCCCCCCTGTATCGGTGTTTCCTCTTCATGCAAATTACGTGGATTTGGGCCTGGTCCAGGAGGAGCCGTAAATATTTCGCCTCAGATTCATTAAAGAAAAAAATCTTTGTCCAGTCCGAGGTGAGTAATCGCTGTTCTGATGTACAGAAGCTCTTTTCGGTCATAAGAAATGGTGACAGACACATTATTACAAAAAAAATGTACAACGCCCTCAAAACAGCAGCCATCCCCCCCGGCACCACTCTCTAGCTTACCTCCTGAATCCTTTCTGTGTGTCTGTCTGTCTGTCTCTGGCTCCTGAGTGGTGCAGTGGTCTAAGGTACTGCATCTCAGTGCTCGAGGTGTCACTACAGACTCCCTGGTTCAAATCCAGGCTGTATCACAACTGGCTGTGATTGGGTGGCGCACAATTGGCTCAGCGTTGTCCGGGATTGGCCGTCATTGTAAATAAGAATTTGTTCTTAACTGATGTGCCTAGTTAAATATATATATGATATACTGATGTGCCTAGTTAAATATATATATGATATACTGATGTGCCTAGTTAAATATACATATATATATATATTTAAGTCTGTCACTCTGTATTCACCTCAGGACATGCGTCAGCGTCTCACGTTCACCTGTCTCACCTATTGCTGCTAGCTCCCCTCCACAGTCATTCAGTCTATATTAGTTGAACTGTGTTGGTGTCTAATGCCACACCTTGAGAAGGTGAGGCTATTCACTCACCTGGCTCAGCTGTGTGGCAACTCTCCTGTGAGCCTAGCCTACCTGAATGGGCTTTTCTCCAGTTAAAAAAAAGTCATTAAGTCAGCAAAGACAAGTGGCAGTGATTCATTGAGAAGTAGAGAGTCTATAGAGACACTCAGTCTGTGCACATGTTCTGTTGAACAAATAGGCCTGAAGGAAAGGGAACGGAGATGGAGTAACTAAATATGTTAAAAGCACTGCTCAAGTATTCATGGTATATTACAGCACTACAAATTCTGGTTAAATTCTGGTTAACATTTTTTTTTTTAGAAGCTCCCTATTTAGTTTTCAATATCCCCATTAGACTATTACTACTAGGCTTATAATACAAACATTTGGAAAATATCAAACATCACCAGTCGAACAAAACATTGAGTTTCATTGTGTACTTGTTTAGATGGACTTTCACAGCAGTGTTGTTTTCCATTCTGCTCTGTGTCTTCTAGTCATCTAGTTCTGACTGGTTGGGGCGGAAACAGAAACAGACAGGAATGGGATGTTCCTACTGCTCGTATCCTGTTTATCCAGCCTTAGACGCATTATTCTGCCTTGAGACTTCAGTATTCTTAGACTCTGCTAAATATATGTATGTGACCGAATCCAATTTGATTTGTTTTTCAGTGGCCCATTTGTCATGGTAATGTACTGCCCCACCACAATGCTGCTACAGTACACTACATCACTGACTAGGCCTCGCCCCACCTCAATGCTGCTACAGTACACTACATCACTGACTAGGCCTCGCCCCACCTCAATGCTGCTACAGTACACTACATCACTGACTAGGCCTCGCCCCACCACAATGCTGCTACAGTACACTACATCACTGACTAGGCCTCGTCCCACCTCAATGCTGCTACAGTACACTACATCACTGACTAGGCCTCGTCCCACCTCAATGCTGCTACAGTACACTACATCACTGACTAGGCCTCGCCCCACCACAATGCTGCTACAGTACACTACATCACTGACTAGGCCTCGTCCCACCTCAATGCTGCTACAGTACACTACATCACTGACTAGGCCTCGTCCCACCTCAATGCTGCTACAGTACACTACATTACTGACTAGGCCTCGTCCCACCTCAATGCTGCTACAGTACACTACATCACTGACTAGGCCTCGTCCCACCTCAATGCTGCTACAGTACACTACATCACTGACTAGGCCTCGTCCCACCTCAATGCTGCTACAGTACACTACATCACTGACTAGGCCTCGTCCCACCTCAATGCTGCTACAGTACACTACATCTGTCAGGACCCGGTTTCGAACCTGGGTCTCCGGAGTGAGAAACAGTCACTTAACCAACTGAGCCACGAATAGACAGCAGAACCCAGAAGATGAGGCAGACACAGCAGTACTTAAGACGGTGTATTTAATAAAGAAAAACTCCTAAAATAAAAAATGGCAAATCCAAAAGGTGGTAGGTAAAACACAAAAAAACCTAAAAAGAAACTCACTAAAACTAAACAAAAACAAAAAACAGAATACTACAAGAACTTCACCCGGAATCGACAAGAGCACACAGAACACTAGGGCAGGGTGCCAACATACAAACACAGAGCACAGAACTGAGGGAAACAAAGGGTTTAAATACAATCAGGGGAAACGAGACACAGGTGCAAACAATAATGGGGATCAAGGGAAAAACACAGGGACAAAAAGCACAATGGGGACATCTACTGACAAAAACACGGAACAACCCTGGCCAAATCCTGACAGAATCCCCCCTAGGAACGGCTCCTGACGTTCCTACCAGCTCTCTCAGGGTGGAGGACCCTGAACTGACGAATGAGGTCAGGGTCCAGGATGTCTTTGGCAGGAACCCAGGAGCGCTCCTCAGGACCGTAGCCTTCCCAGTCCACCAGATACTGCCAGGACCGCTGCACCCGGCGGGAATCCAGTATCCGGTGGACGGTATAAGCCGGCTGGCCTCCAATGACACGAGGCGGAGGGGAGGTCTGTCTGCCGGGACAAGGGGAGAAAAAACAACAGGTTTTAACAAAGACACATGAAATGTGGGATTAATCTTAAGGGATCTGGGTAAGTGTAGGCGATAAGAAACTGGGTTAACTCTCCTGGCAACCTTGAAGGGACCGATGTATTTTTGGGACAGCTTGCGAGACTCCACCCGTAGAGGTAAGTCTCTTGTGGAGAGCCAGACTCTCTGGCCGGGGCGCAGGGTAGGCCCGGGACGGCGACGTCTGTTGGCTTGTTGTTGATACCTCTGTGAGGAACGCATCAGATTAAGACGGGTCTTCCTCCACATAAGCCGACAGCGTCTGACGAATCTTAAGGCTGAAGGCACTCTGACTTCTGCCTCCTGGTCCGGGAACAATGGAGGAGCATAGCCAAACTGACACTCGTGCGGGGACATACCAGTGGAGGAGGAGCGCAAGGTGTTGTGCGCGTATTCGGCCCAAACAATAAAGGATGACCATGTGGACGGGTTGTCACGAGTCATACATCGGAGGGTGGTTTCCAGCTCTTGATTCATCCTCTCTGTTTGGCCGTTGGACTCCGGATGGTACCCTGAAGATAGACTGGCAGAAGCCCCCATGAGTTGGCAGAAGGCCTTCCAAAACCTTGAGGCGAACTGGGGACCTCTGTCAGAAACCACATCTTGAGGAATGCCGAAGACTCGGAACACATGATTAATTACCAACTCAGCCGTTTCCTTGGCAGAAGGTAACTTAGTCAGAGGGACGAACCTGGCCGCCTTTGAAAACCTGTCGATTATGACTAGGATAGTAGTATTGCCATGGGATGGAGGAAGTCCAGTAATAAAGTCCAATGATATGGGACCAGGGTCTGTGGGGAACAGGTAAAGGGTGAAGGAGTCCTTGAGGGCGGAGGTGAGAAGATTTGCCCTGGCAGCACACGGGGCAGGCATTGACGAAAATGGCAACGTCTTCTCTTATGGTAGGCCACCAGAACTTACGCTGGATGAACTCCAAGGTGCGACCTACGCCCGGATGACAGGTGAGGCGAGAGGAGTGCCCCCACAGAAGGACCTGAGTCCTCACTGCCTTGGGGACAAACAACCGATTGGCAGGACCTCCTTTAGGGTCCGGTTCGCTAGCTTGAGCACGTCTCACGGTATCCTCAACTTGCCACGAGATCGGAGCCACAATCTTAGCAGCAGGAAGGACAGGCATGTCCGTGTCATCTCGAATGGCAGGAGCGTAGACTCGGGACAGGGCATCCGGTTTGAGATTCTTCGACCCGGGCCGATAGGTGAGGATAAACTGGAATCGATTGAAGAAAAGAGACCATCTAGCTTGTCTAGAGTTCAATCGCTTCGCCTGCTGGATATACTCCAGATTCTTGTGGTCCGTAAGCACTTGAAACGGGTGAGAAGCCCCCTCGAGCCAGTGTCTCCATTCCTTCAATGCCATCTTAACCGCTAGGAGTTCACGATCCCCACATCGTAGTTCCTCTCAGTCGGGGTAAGCCGGTGTGAGAAGAAAGCGCACGGATGAAGCTTCTTGTCTTCACCCCTCTGAGACAGGACAGCTCCAACACCAACCTCTGATGCGTCTACCTCCACCACAAATGGTTCATCCGTAGTCGGTAGTATCAGGATGGGAGCAGAGAGGATGCGCTGCTTGAGTCCTTGGAAGGCCGTCTCAGCTTCTCTTCCCCAAGAAAACCTTGCATTGCCACCTTTGGTTAAAGCTGAGAGAGGAGCTGCCACCAAACTGAAGTTCTTGATGAACTTGCGGTAAAAGTTTGTGAAGCCCAGGAAACGCTGAACATCCTTAACGGATTTGGGGGTGGGCCAATCCGCTACCGCCCCTACCTTCCTAGGGTCCATTTGGATTCGACCGGGTTCCACTACAAATCCCAGGAATTGTACTCGGGATGAATGGAATTCACATTTTTCCGGCTTAACGTACAGATGGCTGTCCAGGAGGCGTTTGAGTACTTGTCTGACATGCTTAGTGTGTTCTTGAAGGGAGCTCGAAAAGATGAGGATGTCATCCAAGTAAACGAACACAAATATGTTAAGCATATCCCTAAGCACATCGTTTATGAGCGCTTGGAACACCGCTGGGGCGTTGGTCAGGCCGAAGGGCATCACCAAGTATTCATAGTGACCAGTAGGCGTGTTGAAAGCGGTCTTCCACTCGTCACCAGGTCTGATCCGCACAAGATGGTATGCGTTCCGCAGGTCAAGCTTAGTGAAAACAACTGCTTCCTGGAGCAGCTCGAAGGCTGTGGCCATAAGGGGTAGCGGGTAACGGTTACGGACGGTTATGTCATTGAGTCCCCGGTAGTCGATGCAAGGACGTAACCCACCGTCTTTCTTGGCCACAAAGAAGAACCCTGCTCCCGCCGGGGAGGTGGATGGACGCATGAGGCCTGCTTCCAGAGAGTCCTTGATATAGGTATCCATAGCAGCTCGTTCGGGTGGAGATAGGGAAAAGATCCGACCCCTGGGGGGCAAGTGCCCGGAAACAGGTCGATGGGGCAATCGTAAGATCTATGGGGTGGTAGCATGGTGGCCCTCTGTTTGCTAAACACCAGTTTGAGGTCATGGTAACACTCGGGAACTCGGGTCAGATCGATGGATTCTAAAGACTCGGGAGTAGAACTCGGGAATTCTGGAAAATACAAGTAGCTTGGCACGTAGGACCCCACTGCTTGATAGTGCCCACAGACCAGTCGATGTGAGGGTTATGGCTGTGAAGCCAGGGGTATCCAAGGACGAGAGGGAACTCGGAACAGGAGATCAAATGAAAGTTCATCAATTCCTGGTGTTGTGAAACTGAAAGTCTCAAGGAGGTAGTGACATGAGTGACAAGTCCAGATCCCAAAGGGCTTCCATCCAATGTAGTAACCCTCATGGGGTCACTTAGAGGTTCAGAGGGAACGCCATTCTTCTTCGCCCAGACACCATCCATGAAGTTACCTGCGGCTCCAGAGTCTACCAAGGCTTGAAGGTGAAGCTTGTGGTTGTCCCAGGAGAGGGTGACTGGAATGAGCAGACGGGAGTTGGACGGATGGGAGGAGGTTATGTTTCCCGTTACAGTTCCCCCCGGTCTGTACGGGACAGAGCGTTTCCCTGGAGCCTGGGACACGTGGAACGGAAATGGCCCGGTTTGCCGCAATATAGACAGCGTTGCTCCCTCATCCGGCGGTCTCTCTCAGCCTGGGAGATGCGTCCACGCTGCATGGGTTCCGGTGGAGCCAGTGTTGATAAAGGTGGGGACTCGGAGCTGGGACTGATAGGGGCTAGAGGTCTACGGTTGAGTTCTCTCTCTCTCAGACGCTGGTCAATGCGTGAGGCCAACTTGATCAGGGACTCGAGATTGTCCGGTGGTTCCCGAGTGGCCAGTTCATCTTGGATAGTGTCGGAAAGGCCTTTCAGAAAGCACACCGTGAGCGCCTCGTTGTTCCAGCCACTCGCTGCTGCCACCGTGCGGAACTGGATGGCATAGTCCGTCACGCTGCGCCAACCTTGATGGAGAGTCAGGAGCTGTTTGGCTGAGTCAGAACCACTGCTTGGGCTTTGAAACACTCGTTTGAATTCCTCAGCAAAGGCAGAGTAGCTGGCACAGCAGGAACTATGGGCATCCCACACAGCAGTAGCCCAGGCCAGGGCTTTTTCCGACAGCAGGGTGATGATATATGCGATCTTAGACCGGTCGGTGGGAAATGACGAGGGTTGCAGCTCAAAGGAGAGAGAACATTGAGTGAGAAACCCTTTACAAGCACTTGGATCACCTGAGAACCGTTGGGGAGGTGGAAGACGAGGTTCAGCCAGGGGGTTAACTGCCATGGGTACGTGAACTTGAGGTACTGGGACGGGAACTGTTGCCGGGGGTAAGTCGATCAGATACTTGCTTAATGGAAGTCAGCATCTCCGACAGAAGATGAGAATGTCTAGCCATTAAGGCCTCTTGCTGAACCAGGGCGGCTTCGTGGCGTTGGACAGTCTCCTGGTGGTGGGACAGCGTGGCAAAAAGGTCCTGGGAACTGGCTGCCTCTGGGTTCATTTTTGGCTCTGTGTTTCTGTCAGGACCCGGTTTCGAACCTGGGTCTCCGGAGTGAGAAACAGTCACTTAACCAACTGAGCCACGAATAGACAGCAGAACCCAGAAGATGAGGCAGACACAGCAGTACTTAAGACGGTGTATTTAATAAAGAAAAACTCCTAAAATAAAAAATGGCAAATCCAAAAGGTGGTAGGTAAAACACAAAAAAACCTAAAAAGAAACTCACTAAAACTAAACAAAAACAAAAAACAGAATACTACAAGAACTTCACCCGGAATCGACAAGAGCACACAGAACACTAGGGCAGGGTGCCAACATACAAACACAGAGCACAGAACTGAGGGAAACAAAGGGTTTAAATACAATCAGGGGAAACGAGACACAGGTGCAAACAATAATGGGGATCAAGGGAAAAACACAGGGACAAAAAGCACAATGGGGACATCTACTGACAAAAACACGGAACAACCCTGGCCAAATCCTGACAACATCACTGACTAGGCCTCGTCCCACCTCAATGCTGCTACAGTACACTACATCACTGACTAGGCCTCGTCCCACCTCAATGCTGCTACAGTACACTACATCACTGACTAGGCCTCGTCCCACCTCAATGCTGCTACAGTACACTACATCACTGACTAGGCCTCATCCCACCTCAATGCTGGTACAGTACACTATATCACTGACTAGGCCTCGTCCCACCTCAATGCTGCTACAGTACACTACATCACTGACTAGGCCTCGCCCCACCTCAATGCTGCTACAGTACACTACATCACTGACTAGGCCTCGTCCCACCTCAATGCTGCTACAGTACACTACATCACTGACTAGGCCTCGTCCCACCTCAATGCTGGTACAGTACACTACATCACTGACTAGGCCTCGCCCCACCACAATGCTGCTACAGTACACTACATCACTGACTAGGCCTCGCCCCACCTCAATGCTGGTACAGTACACTATATCACTGACTAGGCCTCGCCCCACCACAATGCTGCTACAGTACACTACATCACTGACTAGGCCTCGCCCCACCTCAATGCTGCTACAGTACACTACATCACTGACTAGGCCTCGTCCCACCTCAATGCTGGTACAGTACACTACATCACTGACTAGGCCTCGTCCCACCTCAATGCTGCTACAGTACACTACATCACTGACTAGGCCTCGTCCCACCTCAATGCTGCTACAGTACACTACATCACTGACTAGGCCTCGTCCCACCTCAATGCTGCTACAGTACACTACATCACTGACTAGGCCTCGCCCCACCTCAATGCTGCTACAGTACACTACATCACTGACTAGGCCTCGTCCCACCTCAATGCTGCTACAGTACACTACATCACTGACTAGGCCTCGTCCCACCTCAATGCTGGTACAGTACACTACATCAGTATTGACAATGTGTTTCATGTGTTTCAATGTGTTTCATGTCTATGAGCTTCTCGTGTTTCTTGTATTGGGCTATGTTTCTGTTTATTATTAAACTCACCACCTGCACTTGCTGACAAGATAAAAATCTGTCGTTCTGTCCATGAGCAAGGCAGTTAATACGCTTTTCCAAAAGTCTTGAAGGAGTTCCCACATATACTGAGCACTTGTTGGCTGCTTTACTTTTCCTTCATGCTGCGGTCCAATTTCTACCCGCATGTTAAATGTGCAACCAGAGTAGAAAAAAACTCTAGACCACCTTTCCTCCATACACAGACATGCGCACAAAGCTCACCCTCCACTTAGCAAATCTGACCATAATTCTATCCTCCTGATTCCTGCTTACAAGCAAAAACTAAAGCAGGAAGCACCCGTGTTTCAGTCAATAAAGAAGTGGTCAGATGACACAGATGCTAAGCTACAGGACTGTTTTGCTATCTCAGACTGGAGTATGTTCCGTGATTCTTCCGATGGCATTGAGGAGTACACCACATCAGTCACTGGCTTCATCAATCAGTGCATCGACGACTTCGTTCCCACAGTGACTGTACGTACAGTTGAAGTCTGAAGTTTACATACACCTTAGCCAAATACTTTTAAAGTTTTTCACAATTCCTGACATTTAATCCAAGAAAAAATCCCTGTTTTAGGTCAGTTAGGATCAACACTTGATTTTAAGAATGTGAAATGTCAGAATAACAGTAGAGAGAATGATTTATTTCAGCTTTTATTTCTTCCACATGGGTCAGAAGTTTACATACACTCAATTAGTATTTGATAACATTGCCTTTAAATTGTTTAATTTGGGTCAAACATTTCGGATAGCCTTTCACAAACTTCCCACAATAAGTTGGTTGGATGTTGGCCAATTCCTCCTGACAGAGCTGGTGTAACTGAGTCAGGATTGTAGGCCACCTTGCTCTCACACGCTTTTTCTGTTCTGCTCACACATTTTCTATGGGATTGAGGTCAGGGCTTTGTGATGGCCACTCCAATACCTTGACTTTGTTGTCCTTAAGCCATTTTGTAACAACAAAGTATACTTGGGTCATTGTCCATTTGGAAGACCCATTTGTGACCAAGTTTTAACTTCCTGACTGATGTCTTGAGATGTTGCTTCAGTATATCCACATCATTGTCCTTCTTCATGATGCCAATTATTGTGTGAAGTGCACCAGTCCCTCCTGCAGCAAAGCACCCACACAACATGATGCTGCCACCCCCGTGCTTCACGGTTGGGATGGTGTTCTTCGGCTTGCAAGCCTCCCCCTTTTTCCTCCAAACATAACGATGGTGATTATGGCCAAACAGTTCTATTTTTGTTTAATCATACCATAGGACATTTCTCCAAAAGTACAATATTTTTCCCCATCTGCAGTTGCAGACCATAGTCTGTCTTTTTATGTAGGTTTTGGAGCAGTGGCTTCTTCCTTGCTGAGTGGCCTTTCAGGTTATGTCGATATAGGACTCGTTTTACTGTGGATATAGATACTTTTGTACCTATTTCCTCCAGCATCTTCACACAGTCCTTTGCTGTCGTTCTAAGATTGATTTGCACTTTTCACACCAAAGTACGTTAATCTCCAGGAGACAGAACATGTCTCCTTCCTGAGTGATATGACGGCTACGTGGTCCCATGGTGTTTATACTTTCGTATTATTGTTTGCACAGATGAACATGGTACCTTCAGGCGTTGGAAATTGCTCCCAAGGATGAACCAGACTTGTGGAGGTCTACAATTTTCTTTCTGAGGTCTTGGCTGATTTCTTTTGATTTTCCCATGGTGTCAAGCAGAGGCACTGAGTTTGAAGGGGGGCCTTGAAATACATCCACAGGTACACCTCCAATTGACTCCAATGATGTCAATTCGCCTATCAGAAACTTCTAAAGCCATGTCATTATTTTCTGGAATTTTCCAAGCTGTTTGAAGGCACAGTGAACTTAGTGTATGTAAACTTCTGATCCACTGGAATTGTGATACAGTGAAATATAAGTGAATTATAAGTGATATAATCTGTCTGTAAAAAATTGTTGTAAAAATGACTTGTGTAATGCACAAAGTAGATGTCCTAACTGACTTGCCAAAACTATAGTTTGTTAACAAGGAATTGTTGGAGTGGTTGAAAAACAATTTTTAATGACTCCAACCTAAGTGTATGTAAACTTCCAACTTCAACTGCATACCCCAACCAGAAGCCATGGATTACAGGCAACATCTACACTGAGCTAAAGGGTAGAGCTGCCGCTTTCAAGGAGTGGGACACAGTCACGAGCTGCCCAGTGACTCGATCCTACCAGACGAGCTAAATTATTTCTATGTTCGCTTTGAGGCAAGCAACACTGAAGCATGCATGAGAGCATCAGCGTTTCCGGACAACTGTGTGATCATGCTCTCTGTAGTCGATGTGAGTAAGACCTTTAAACAGGTCAACATTCACAAAGCCGCAGGGCCAGACGGATTACCAAGACGTGTACTCTGAGCATGTGGTAACCAACTGGCTAGTGTCTTCACTGACATTTTCAACCTGTCCCTGAGTCTGTAGTAACAACTTATTTCAAGCAGACCACTATAGTTCCTGTGCCCAAAAACACTAAGATAACCTGCCTAAATGACTCCCAACCTGTAGCACTTACATTTGTGGCCATGAAGTGCTCTGAAAGGCTGGTCATGGCTCACATCAACACCGTAATCCCAGAAACCATAGACACACTCCAATTTGCATACCGCCCCAACAGATTCACAGATGATGCCATCTCTGCATGGCCAGGCACTAGGAGGCTGAAAATACATGGGTCCTCAGATCTTTAAAACGTTCTACAGCTGCATCATCGAAAGTATCCTGACTGGTTGCATCACTGCCTGCTATGGCAACTGCTCAGCCTCCGACCGCAAGGCACTACAGAGGGTAGTGCATACGGCCCAGTACATCACTGCCTCGTGTAGCAACTGCTCAGCCTCCGACCGCAAGGCACTACAGAGGGTAGTGCATACGGCCCAGTACATCACTGCCTCGTGTAGCAACTGCTCAGCCTCCGACCGCAAGGCACTACCAGTGCATACGGCCCAGTACATCACTGCCTCGTGTAGCAACTGCTCAGCCTCCGACCGCAAGGCACTACAGAGGGTAGTGCATACGGCCCAGTACATCACTGCCTCGTGTAGCAACTGCTCAGCCTCCGACCGCAAGGCACTACAGAGGGTAGTGCATACGGCCCAGTACATCACTGCCTGCTATGGCAACTGCTCAGCCTCCGACCGCAAGGCACTACAGAGGGTAGTGCATACGGCCCAGTACATCACTGGGTCAAAGCTTCCTGCCATCCATCACCTCTATGCCAGGTGGTGTCAGAGGAAGGCCCTAAAAATTGTCAGACTCCAGCCACCCTAGTCATAGACTGTTCTCTCTGCTACCGCACAGCAAGCTGTACCGGAGCACCAAGTCTAGGTCCAAGAGGCTTCTAAAACAGCTTCTATCCCCAAGCCATGAGACTCCTGAACATCTAATCAAATGGCTACCCAGACTATTTTCATTTGTAACGGCATTCAGAGGTGGAAGAAGGATCGGACCAAAGCGCAGCGTGGTAAGTGTTCATGATGATTTATTCAAAACGAACTGAACACCGAAATACAAAACAATAAACGATGTGAACAAAACGAAAACCGAAACATTACCGTGTGGCCCAAACACTCACACAGAAACAAACACCCACAAACCAAACGTGAAACCCAGGCTACCTAAGTATGATTCTCAATCAGAGACAACTAACGACACCTGCCTCTGATTGAGAACCATACTGGGCCGAACACAAAAACTAACATAGAAAAACAAACATAGACTGCCCACCCCAACTCACACCCTGACCATACTAAAACAAAGAATAAAATAACAGAAATATGGTCAGAACGTGACAGCATTGTCCCCCCCCCCCCCCTTTTACGCTGCTGCTACTCTCTGGTGATTATCTATGCATAGTCACTTTAACTCTACCTACATGTACATATTACCTCAACTAACCGGTGCCCCCATACATTGACTCTGTACCGGTACCCCCTGTATATAGCCTTGCTCCTGTTATTATTTAAAAAAAATGTACTTATATATTTTTTACTTAATTAACACTTATTTGTCTTAAAACTGCATTGTTGGTTAAAGGCTTGTAGGTAAGCATTTTCACAGTAAGATCCACTACACCTGATTCATCTCCTCTGAACAGGTGATGTTGAGATGTGTCTGTTACTTGAATTCTGTGAAGCATTTATTTGGGCTGCAATTTCTGAGGCTGGTAATGAACTGATCCTCTGCAGCGGAGGTATCTGGGGTGGAGTAGAGGGAGAGAGAGATAGGGGGATGAGGAAGGGGTGGAGTAGAGGGAGAGAGAGATAGGGGGATGAGGAATGGGTGGAGTAGTGGGAGAGATAGGGGATGAGGAAGGGGTGGAGTAGAGGAGGAGAGATAGGGGGATGAGGAAGGGGTGGAGTAGAGGGAGAGAGAGATAGGGGGATGAGGAATGGGTGGAGTAGAGGGAGAGAGAGATAGGGGGATGAGGAATGGGTGGAGTAGAGGGAGAGAGAGATAGGGGGATGAGGAATGGGTGGAGTAGAGGGAGAGAGAGATAGGGGGATGAGGAAGGGGTGGAGTAGAGGGAGAGAGAGATAGGGGGATGAGGAATGGGTGGAGTAGAGGGAGAGAGAGATAGGGGGATGAGGAATGGGTGGAGTAGAGGGAGAGAGAGAGAGATAGGGGGATGAGGAAGGGGTGGAGTAGAGGGAGAGAGAGATAGGGGGATGAGGAATGGGTGGAGTAGAGGGAGAGAGAGAGATAGGGGGATGAGGAAGGGGTGGAGTAGAGGGGAGAGAGAGATAGGGGGATGAGGAAGGGGTGGAGTAGAGGGAGAGAGAGATGGGGATGAGGAAGGGGTGGAGTAGAGGGAGAGAGAGATAGGGGGATGAGGAATGGGTGGAGTAGAGGGAGAGAGAGAGAGATAGGGGGATGAGGAAGGGGTGGAGTAGAGGGAGAGAGAGATAGGGGGATGAGGAAGGGGTGGAGTAGAGGGAGAGAGAGATGGGGATGAGGAAGGGGTGGAGTAGAGGGAGAGAGAGATAGGGGGATGAGGAATGGGTGGAGTAGAGGGAGGAGAGAGAGATAGGGGGATGAGGAAGGGGTGGAGTAGAGGGAGAGAGAGATAGGGGGATGAGGAAGGGGTGGAGTAGAGGGAGAGAGAGATAGGGGGATGAGGAAGGGGTGGAGTAGAGGGAGAGAGAGATAGGGGGATGAGGAAGGGGTGGAGTAGAGGGAGAGAGAGATAGGGGGATGAGGAAGGGGTGGAGTAGAGGGAGAGAGAGATAGATAGGGGGATGAGGAATGGGTGGAGTAGATGGAGAGAGAGAGATAGGGGGATGAGGAAGGGGTGGAGTAGAGGGAGAGAGAGATAGATAGGGGGATGAGAAATGGGTGGAGTAGAGGGAAAGAGAGATAGGGGGATGAGGAATGGGTGGAGTAGAGGGAAAGAGAGAGATAGGGGGATGAGGAATGGGTGGAGTAGAGGGGAGAGAGAGAGAGATAGGGGGATGAGGAAGGGGTGGAGTAGAGGGAAAGAGAGAGATAGGGGGATGAGGAAGGGGTGGAGTAGAGGGAGAGAGAGAGATAGGGGGATGAGGAAGGGGTGGAGTAGAGGGAGAGATAGGGGGATGAGGAAGGGGTGGAGTAGAGGGAGAGAGAGAGGGGGATGAGGAAGGCGGTGGAGTGGAAGGAGAGAGAGAGAGAGAAAGGGGGATGAGGAAGGGGTGGATTGGAGGGAGAGGGAGAGATAGGGGGATGAGGAAGGGGTGGATTGGAGGGAGAGAGAGAGATAGGGGGATGAGGAAGGGATGGAGTAGAGGGAGAGAGAGAGATAGGGGGATGAGGAAGGGATGGAGTGGAGGAGGGGGTTGAGGAAGGGGTGGAGTAGAGGGAGAGAGAGAGAGATGGGGATGAGGAAGGGGTGGAGTGGAGGAGGGGGTTGAGGAAGTGGTGGAGTTGAGGGAGTGAGAGAGAGGGGGATGAGGAAGGGGTGGAGTGGAGGGAGAGAGAGAGAGAGGGGGATGAGGAAGGGGTGGAGTGGAGGGAGAAAGAGAGGGGGATGATGAATGGGTGGAGTGGAGGGAGAGAGAGGGGGATGAGGAAGAGGCGGAGTGGTGGAGGTGGATGAGGAAGGGGTGGAGTGTAGGATGGGTGTGGTGGGGTTAGGCAGCACGCTGGTCAACCAACTGTGAATGACATCATCTCCAGAGGGGGGGTGTGTGTGTGTGTGTGTGTGTGTGTGTGTGTGTTGGTTTCATGGTTCAATGGATGTTGCCAGAATAGGATTATAAGAAAAATGTGACACACAGGGTGCGGTCACAATGACACATCCTTAGTGAACCTACATCTAAGTATGTCAGTGTGTTACCTATTGATGATAATCATCAGTTGTCATGGTGACATTATAATGTGAGAAAACACAAGGTAGCAGATGAAAATAGCCTTGGCCTAGTTAAAGTGATACGTTAATCTTTCAGCACCATAAAATGTTCAGGGCCTCTTTATAACCTGTCCTTGGTGGTCTATAAACACCATGGTTTTGATGAGTGTAGCAGAATGCAGTGGTCGAGACGAGACCATCACATCGATCTCTGGCCTGCTGTGTTGGGATGAGATGAGATAGAGAATAGAAAGGTGTCGATGATGGGGCCAGGTGGCACGGTGACAAGCCTCTAGTTGGCTGGCTACACACTGTAAACCATGAACTCAGCAATACCCATTCTGTCTATTAGACACAGCAAACCATGACCTCGGCAATACCCATTCTGTCTGGCAGACACACTTCAAGTGACCTTTAGAGAAACGGCCTGCCAACCAAAAGTCAGCAAGTTGTCGTCCTCGGGAGTACCCTATGTGGCATATTTTTTACTTGTCAGCATTTTCGATCGCAAATGTTTTGAATAGGAGTCACTCAGCATAGTCTACACCTAACCTTCACCTTGAATTGAGATATTATGCAGATTTAAGGTTGTCCTCTCCTCCAGAGGAATGTCAAGATGGCACAACGTTGTAAGACTCGAGACCTCTCAAAACAACTCTACACTCTTAGATGAAAAGGTGCTATCTGGAACTTAAAAGGGTTCTTCGGCTGCCCCCATTGGAGAACCCTTATTGGTTCCAGATAGAACCATTTTGGTTTCAGGTTAAAACCCTTTTGGGTTCTATGTAGAAACCTTTCCACAAAACGAAGTCTTCAATTTAATGATAGTAAAGACAAGACAGAGTTTTGGGCCATCTCTGCACAGGGGATGAAAGCCTCCCACTCCCCCAGCCGGCCCTGGCAATAGGATCACAAAAACCTACCCACATCCTGGTTAACTCTCTCCACCTGCCCGTTACTCTCAGGGTGAAAACCTGAAGTGAGGCTGACCGAGAGCCCCAGGCGTTCCATAAACGCCCTCCAGACTCTAGATGTGAACTGGGGACCCCGATCAGAAACTATATCTTCAGGCACCCCCTAGTGCCGGAAGAGGTGGGTGAACAGGGCCTCCGCAGTCTGTAGAGCCGTAGGGAGTCCGGGCAAAGAAAGGAGAAGGCAGGACTTAGAATACCGATCCACAACGACCAGGATCGTGGTGATTCTTTGTGACGGAGGAAGATCCGTCACAAAATCCACCAATAGGTGTGACCACGGCCGTCGTGGCACAGGTAGGGGTTGTAATTTCTCTCTGGGCAGGTGACTAGGTGCCTTGCACTGGGCACACACCGAGCAGGAGGAAACATAAACCCCCACATCCTTAGCTAAAGTCGGCCACCAGTACTTCCCACTAAGACAGAGCACTGTCCGGCCGATGCCAGGATGACCAGAGGAGGGTGACGTGTGGACCCAACAGATCAAACAATCTCTGACATCAGACGGAACGTACAGACGCCCAACTGGACACTGAGTGGGAGTAGGCTCTGTATGTAACGCCCACTCTATGTCCGCGTCCACCTCCCATACCACCAGTGCAACCAGGCAAGAAGACGGAAGTATGGGAGTGGGATTCGTAGACCACTCCTCTGTTTCATACATCCTGGACAGTGCGTCTGCCTTTGCGTTCTGGGAACCTGGTCTGTAGGAAAGGGTGAAAACAAAACGGGTAATAAACATGGCCCACCTTGCCTGGCGAGGGTTCAGTCTCCTCGCCGCCCGGATGTACTCCAGATTGCGGTGGTCAGTCTAAATGAGGAAAGGGTGTTTAGCCCCCTCAAGCCAATGCCTCCATGCCTTCAGAGCCTTGACAACAGCCAACAGCTCCCGGTCCCCCACATCATAGTTTCGCTCCGCCGGGCTGAGCTTATTCGAAAAGACAGCACAGGGGCGGAGCTTTGGTGGCGTACCCGAGCGCTGAGACAGCACCGCTCCTACCCCAGCCTCGGACGTGTCCACCTCTACTATAAATGCCAAGGAGGGATCAGGATGAGCCAGCAGGGGAGTCGAGGTAAACAGAGCCTTCAGGTGACCAAAAGCCCCGTTTGCCCCAGCTGAACACTGCAGTCACACCGGTCCCCCCTTCAGCAAGGAGGTAATGGGAGCCGCTACCTGACCAAAGCCCTGGATAAACCTCTGGGAGTAGTTGGCACGGCTGAAATGCGGTCATTTTCCATCTCCACCCCTGACGCTGACAGGAGGTAGACTGACAGACTGTTGGAAGAACAGACATTTCTCAGCCTTGATGTACATGTCATGCTCCAACAGTCGACCAAGCACCTTGCGCACAAGGGACACATGCTCGGCGCTTGTAGCGGAGTATATTAGAATATCATCTATATACACTCCACTACACCCTGCCCGTGCAGGTCCCTGAAAATCTCGTCTACAAATGATTGGAAGACTGATGGAGCATTCATCATCCATGCTGTCTTCCACTCATCCCCCTCCCGGATACACACCAGGTTGTAAGCGCTCCTGAGATCCAATTTTTGTGAAGAAGCGTGCCCCGTGTAATGACTGGCTATGAGAGGCAACGGGTAACTGTACTTAACCGTGATCTGATTTATACCTCGATAGTCAATACATGGGCGTAAACCTCAAACCTTCTTCTTCACAAAAAATAAACTTGTGGAGGCAGGTGAAGTGAAAGGCCGAATGTATCCCTATCCCAGATATTCGTAGACATGTTTCCATAGCCGCGGCCTCCTCCCGTGACAGAGGACACATGTGAATCCTGGGAAGTGCTGCGACTACCAGGAGATTTATCGCACAATCCCCCTGTCGATTGGGTGGTAGTTGAATCAGCATATTCAGGGGGAATGTTCATGGTGGAGACCTGGTTTGGACTTTCCACCGTAGTTGCACCTATGGAAACACCTACACACCTCCCTGAGCACTGACGTGACCATCCCTTGAGAGCACTCTGTTGCCACAAATAGTGGGGTCATGATAGACCAATCAGGGAAGCCCCAACACCACAGGAAACGCAGGAGAATCGATCAGGAAGAGACTAATTCTCTCCTCATGACCCCCCTGCATTATCATACATAGTGGAGCTGTGACTTCCCTAATCAGCCCGACCCTAAAGGACGACTATCTAAGGCATGTACAGGGAAGGGCACATCAACAGGAACGATAGGGATCCCTAATCTAAGTACAAAGGAACGGTCAATAAAGTTCCCAGCTGCACCTGAATCTACTTGTGCCTTGTGCTGGAAATGCAGAGAAAACGTAGGAAATTCTATACATACACACATGTGCGCAACAGGAAGCTCTGGGTGAGTCGGGTGCCTACTCACCTGGGATGATCCACCAGTGCCCTGCCTGCTGCCTCGACTCCCTGAACCTCCCCAGCACCGACCAGCAGTGTGCCCTCTGCAGCCACATGTGGTGCAGGAAATGGCCCCCTCTCCGGTAACCCTCTGAGCAGCACCTCCGAGCTCCATAGCTGTAGGGTCGGAGGTGGTGGATGGAACGGATGGAATGGACGGGCCCCGATCCGGACGTCTGCGGGTGGCCAACAGGTTTTCCAGCCGAATGGATAAATCCACCAGCTGGTTGAGGGTAAGGGTGGTGTCTCTGCATGCCAGCTCCCGATGAACGTCCTCACGTAGACTGCACTGGTAATGGTCGATCAGGGCCCTTTCATTCCATCCCGCGCTGGTGGCCAGGGTCGTGAAGTCTAGTGCAAAGCCCTGTGCGCTCCTCATCCCCTGTCGAAGATGGAACAACCGTTCCCACGCCGCTCTCCCCTCTCTCCCCTCCGGTGGATGATCGAATACCGCCCGGAAACGGCGGGTGAAATCCTCATAGTGGACCAACGTTGCTCTTTCTCTCCCCCATACGGCGTTGGCCCAGCCAAGTGCTCTCCCTGACAAACAGGAGATGAGGGCGGACACGCTCTCATGTCCCGAGGGAGCCGGGTGGACGGTCCAACTGGAGCAGGAACCCCTGGCACCCGGCAGCCGTCTCATATTATGCCCTTGGAAGCGATAGCCGAATCCCACTGGGTTCAGGTGACGGAGGAGTGGACAGCGGTGTGGGTTGGGGTGAAGTGTACGGGGGTGTGGGAAAACCCTCTCTCTCCCATCGCTCCATGGTGTGCAGCACGCGATCCATGGCTGTGCCAAGATTTTGGAGCATCGTCTCGTGTTGCTGGACGTGCTCCTCCACTGGTAACAGAGGACCAGGTGTACCTGCTGACTCCATATCGAGGTGCATGTTTCTGTCAATTGTCAATGTGCAGCGGGTAGGATGGAGTCCGGCGCGGGACACAGAACTGAGTAAAAATGTGCTTTACTCAGAAAATCACAAACTAATTCCATACAGGGAAAAAGATTCCAGCTCGACACAAAAGGGCGACTTCTTAACAAAGAACAAACACGCACAAAGCCATGTGGGAACCAGAGGGTTAAATAGGGAATACATTATAACGTAGTGGAAACCAGGTGTGTACAATCAAGACAAAACAAATGGAAAAAGAAACATGGATCGGTGGTGGCTAGAAAGCTGGTGACGTTGACCACCGAACGCCGCCCGAACAAGGAGAGGGACCAACTTCGGTGGAAGTCATGACATCTACCTGGAACCAAAAAGGTTTCTACTGTGGGGACAGTCGAAAGATCCCTTTTGGAAACCTTGTTCTAATAGTCTAGTGTTGTGCTAATTAGTGTAGAAACAGTTGCCTCATTTTCATGTTTTTATACATCTTTATACATATGTTGGAGCACTGGAGACCAGGTAACAACAGATGGTCTGTCACACCCTGGTCTATATTTATTATGTTATCTTCAAATATTGAGTCAGGCCAGGGTGTGACATGGGTTTATTTGTAGTGTGTTTCGTCTTGGGGTTGTGTGGGGTGTATAGATTAGTCTATGGCTGCCTGAGGCGGTTCTCAATCAGAGTCAGGTGATTATCGTTGTCTCTGATTGGGAACCATATTTAAGTAGCCTGGGTTTCACTGTGTGTTTGTGGGTGATTATTCCTGTCTCTGTGTTTGTTGCACCAGTCAGGGCTGTTTGTTTTTTGACGTTTGTTGTTTTGTATTATTCATGTTCTTCATCATTAAAGAATGGAACAACGTTGCATTTTGGTCCGATCCTTGTTCCACCTCTTCGTCAGAGGAGGAGTTGGAAAGCCGTTACATGGTCAGAGCAGAGAGCTAACCTCAAGTTCCTTCACATCTGAAGAAGCAGATGAGAGCTAACCTACAAGTTCCTTCACATCTGAAGAGAGCAGAGAGATGGAGAGAAAGAGAGTGTGTGAAAGAAAGAGAACGTGAGAGAGTGAGACTAGGTTTATTCTGCTCTATTCAGTTGTCCTCCAGAGTAGCTTAATGGTAAATTCTCACGTATATCAGAGGTGATTATTAGTTCATGCACCTTGGCTGGACTGGGAAGTGGTGACAGTCTTACTTTCCCTTGAGCTGCAAAAAAACACAAATAGGGTGCAGTTTGGAATGCACACTAGATGAGAAATAGGTTCTGTTTGGAATGGAACCTAGATGAGAAATAGGATGCAGTTTGGAATGGAACCTAGATGAGAAATAGGATGCAGTTTGGAATGGAACCTAGATGAGAAATAGGATGCAGTTTGGAATGGAACCTAGATGAGAAATAGGGTTCTGTTTGGAATGGAACCTAGATGAGAAATAGGGTTCTGTTTGGAATGGAACCTAGATGAGAAATAGGGTTCTGTTTGGAATGGAACCTAGATGATAAATAGTTTGGTTCTGTTTGGAATGGAACCTAGATGAGAAATAGGGTTCTGTTTGGAATGGAACCTAGATGAGAAATAGGATGCAGTTTGGAATGGAACCTAGATGAGAAATAGGATGCAGTTTGGAATGGAACCAAGATGAGAAATAGGATGCAGTTTGGAATGGAACCTATATGAGAAATAGATGAGAATGGAACCTAGATGAGAAATAGGGTTCTGTTTGGAATGGAACCTAGATGAGAAATAGGGTTCTGTTTGGAATGGAACCTAGATGAGAAATAGGGTTCTGTTTGGAATGGATCCTAGATGAGAAATAGGGTTCTGAATTGAATTGATGAGAAATAGGGTTCTGTTTGGAATGGAAAATGAGTTGTTTTATCTAGATGAGAAATAGGGTTCTGTTTGGAATGGGAAGGGTTGTTTGAATGGTTAGGGTTCTGGAATGGATCCTAGATGAGAAATAGGGTTCTGTTTACTGAACAGTGAGAAATTTGGAATGCAACCTATATAGAATGCAGTTTGGAATGGATCCTAGATGAGAAATAGGGCTGTTTGGAATGGATCCTAGATGCTGAGAAACAGCTCTGTTTTGAATGGAACCTAGATGAGAAATAGGGTTCTGTTTGGAATGGAACCTCATTCTCCCAGGTGCCAAGATGAGACTGGAACTTTCTGGAAACACTTTCTGTTTTCATTTGATTTGTAATGGAACCTAGATAAGTTCATGGAACTAGATTTCTTTCTAACTATAATTTCTGTTTGTATTACCCAGATGAGAAATAGGATGCAGTTTGGAATGGAACCTAGATGAGAAATGGGTTCTGTTTGGGTGGAGAAATAGGGTCAGGGTTTGAGAAATAGGGTTCTGTTTGGGGATCTAGATGAGAAATAGGGTTCTGTTTCTCTCTGACTTGTTCCAGGAGTTCTGTTTGGAATGGAGTGGATTAGTCCTGTTTCTGCAACTTGGACAGCAAAAGCAATGGCATTCTGTTTTGATTTGGTCAGCCCTGGCATGGCTGTTTTCCAGAAATAGGGTTCTGTTTGAATGGAACCTAGATGAGAAATAGGGTTCTGTTTGGAATGGAACCTAGATGATAAATAGGGCTCTGTTTGGAATGGAACCTAGATGAGAAATAGGATGCAGTTTGGAATGGAATAGATGAGAAATAAGGTTCTGTTTGGGGTTGTTGGGTTAGATGAGAAATGATCTCCCTCTTTGCCTTGGGAATGCTGTTTGGAATGGCCATCTGGCTGAGAAATAGGGTTCTGTTTTCTCCAGACAAAGCAGAGAGAGGGACTTTGGAACTAGATGAGAAATAGGTTCTGTTTGTCCAGATGAGCCTGATCAGTTTGAAAACCAAGCTGAGAAATAGGGTTCTGTTTGGAATGGATCCTAGATGAGAAATAGGGTTCTGTTTGGAATGGAACCCTGTTTGGAATGGAACCATCAAGCAGTCATCCCTTTATCAGTTTGGAATCCCTTTCATTCATCCCTCTATCCATCTGTATGTATGAGAAATAGGTTCTGTTTGGACATGGCCATTCAGATTGCAGAGATAGGATGCAGAATGGAGAGAGCAGTCTCTGAACCTCTCATGCAGACACTCGGGTGAAGACAGCCCTGGAATTGATTGTTGAGAAGTAAAATTGTTGTTTCTATCTCTGTTCTCTCTGAACAGACACTCACACAGCCATTCTCCCCCAAGAGTAGACTGAACTTTCTGGAAACACTCATTTGATTTGAGGCCGACCTTAAGTCAGACATTTTCTCTCTAACTATAATTTCCCCAGTTTTGGGTGGCGAAGGGTCAGGGTTTGAGTGGGGACTCTGTCTCTCTGACTTGTTCCAGGAGTTCCATCAGTGGATTAGCCTTCCCCAGCAAAAGCAACATTCTGTTTTGATTTGAGTCAGCCCTGACACTCCAGACACAGCCTTCCCCTTATAAGAGACTCTCCCTCTCAGCCTTGGGAATGCTTGGCCATCTGGCTAGGGGTATTGTTCTCCAGACAAAGCAGAACTAAACGCTTGTCCACTGCCTGCAGAAAGACACTCACACAGCGTTTTCTTCTCCAGAGAACAGTCATCCTTTATCAGTCATCCCTTTCATTCATCCCTCATCCATCTGTATGTAGGAGAGTTTCACCCATTCAGATTGCAGAACTCTGTCTCTCAGCAGACACTCACACAGCCCTCCCCAGAGAACTCTGTCTCTCAGCAGACACTCACACAGCCTCCCCAGAGAACTGCCTCTCAGCAGACACTCACACAGCCTTCCCCAGAGAACTCTGTCTCTCGGCAGACACTCACACAGCCTTCCCCAGAGAACTCTGCCTCTCAGCAGACACTCACACAGCCTTCCCCAGAGAACTCTGCCTCTCAGCAGACACTCACACAGCCTTCCCCAGAGAACTGCCTCTCAGCAGACACTCACACAGCCTTCCCCAGAGAACTGCCTCTCAGCAGACACTCACACAGCCTCCCCAGAGAACTGTCTCTCAGCAGACACTCACACAGCCTTCCCCAGAGAACTGCCTCTCAGCAGACACTCACACAGCCTTCCCCAGAGAACTCTGTCTCTCAGCAGACACTCACACAGCCTTCCCCAGAGAACTGCCTCTCAGCAGACACTCACACAGCCTTCACCAGAGAACTGCCTCTCAGCAGACACTCACACAGCCTTCCCCAGAGAACTCTGTCTCTCAGCAGACACTCACACAGCCTTCCCCAGAGAACTGCCTCTCAGCAGACACTCACACAGCCTTCCCCAGAGAACTGCCTCTCAGCAGACACTCACACAGCCTTCCCCAGAGAACTGCCTCTCAGCAGACACTCACACAGCCTTCCCCAGAGAACTCTGTCTCTCAGCAGCAGGCTTCTATTAATTAATGAGATGGGGTTATAAGCTATACGGAATTGTTTAAAGTAGGTCATACCAACGATCATTTAGCTACATGTATTTAACCCCTTACTTTTGGCACTGAACAGTCTCCGTATATACTTCCATTCATTTTTTCAACTGGTACCGGGGACGTTCAGATGAGTCCAGTGAGTGGCGTGTTTTCATGGATGCCAAGGGTAGCCAGGCTTCGCCAAAACATTTACCAAGAATTATAATATATTAATAATTTATCTTTCGTCTCTCTGTTTCATAATTTTCCTTTAGTCCTCAAGAGGCTGAATGTATGTCACCGGAGAAAGCATCCGAGCGAGCGAACAGCGCCCCTCTGTCTCTGTCTGTGTAGGCCATCTATCCGATGCTATCTGGTCCAAAAGAGTATGACATTATTGCCGCCCGTAGCATTGAATGCAAGGGAAGCCAGCGAGTGTTTGACCTCCCTTGATAAAAAAAGGTATAAAATAGTAGCCAATCAGCGTTGAGTTAAACTGAGTGAGCTCGGCTGTGATTGGTCCTGGCGCACCAAAAAAAGTGTCACGGGAAGCCAGTTTGGATTTGGCGTGACTCCTATCAAATCGCATCGAGAGCAAAACGTTATTGACAGAAACAACTTGACTTGTTGCATCTTATTGTTTTGTTGTTCTCCAGTGGCTAGCTCACTAAAATAGTCCTTTTCCTAAATGTATCCATGGATGGAGATAGGGAGTTGAACTTGTGGTTTCACTTAATTCTCTGTACTGGACAATGATTATAATGGTGATTGTGATCCAATCATTAATTCATACATTGTGCCCCTGGCCTGAGAGGATGGAAGTTTCCAAATGCCTGAAGGTACAACAATTATCTGTACAAACAACACGTTCTGTCTCCTAGTGATGAACGTACTTTGGTGCAAAAAGTGCAAATCAATTCCAGAACGACTGCAAAGGACCTTGTGAAGATGCTGGAGGAAACAGGTACAAAAGTATCTATATCCACAGTAAAACAAGTCCTATATCGATATAACCTGGAAGGCTGCTCAGCAAGGAAGAAGCGACTGCTCCAAAACCACCATAAAAAAGCCAGACTACGGTTTGCAACTGCACATGGGGATAAATATCTACTTTTGGAGAAATGTCCTCTGGTCTGATGAAACAAAATTAGAACTGTTTGGCCATAATGACCATCGTTATGTTTGGAGGGAAAAGGGGGAGGCTTGGAAGCATCCCAAACGTGAAGCACGGGGGTGGCAGCATCATGTTGTGGGGGTGCTTTGCTGCAGGTGGGACTACTGCACTTCCCAAAATTATTGGCATCATGAGGTAGGAAAATTATGTGGATATATTGAAGCGTCATCTCAAGGCATCAGTCAGGAAGTTAAAGCTTGGTCGCAAATGGGTCTTTTGCAAGGAGGCCTACAAACCTGACTCAGTTACACCAGCTCTGTCAGGAGGAATGGGCCAAAATTCACCCAACTTATTGTGGGAAGCTTGTGGAAGGCTTTCCGAAACGTTTGACGTTTGTAATGTACACACACACACACACACACACACACACACACACACACACACACACACACACACACACACACACACACACACACACACACACACACACACACACACACACACACACACACACACACACACAGAGAGAGAGACAGACAGACAATCTGAAGTGAGTCCCAACAGCGTAGCCTACATCAGAAATGGAGATATTAAGGTCACTGGACACTAGTCTCACCTGTGCCAGTTTACAGGATGATACGATCAAAATGTAAATGCCTTTAGAGTATAAAGAGAACAGGCTGTTTCTACGCCCAGGGATTTAGTCTCCATGGACATTGTAAAGAGCTTATAGGGGAAAAGCCATAATACAAAATGTCTGGATCGGATCATTATGAAAAGGCTGTTTCTCTGAGTGGTCTACAGCTGACCACCTGGTTAGGTCTACAGCTGACCACCTGGTTAGGTCTACAGCTGACCACCTGGTTAGGTCTACAGCTGACCACCTGGTTAGGTCTACAGCTGACCACCTGGTTAGGTCTACAGCTGACCACCTGGTTAGGTCTACAGCTGACCACCTGGTTAGGTCTACAGTCTGGTTACAGCTGACCACCTGGTTAGGTCTACAGCTGACCACCTGGTTAGGTCTATAGCTGACCACCTGGTTGACAGCTGACCACGTGGTTAGGTCTACAGCTGACCACGTGGTTAGGTCTACAGCTGACCACCTGGTTAGGTCTACAGCTGACCACGTGGTTAGGTCTACAGCTGACCACGTGGTTAGGTCTACAGCTGACCACCTGGTTAGGTCTACAGCTGACCACATGGTTAGGTCTACAGCTGACCACCTGGTTAGGTCTACAGCTGACCACCTGGTACAGCTGACCACCTGGTTAGGTCTACAGCTGACCACGTGGTTAGGTCTACAGCTGACCACCTGGTTAGGTCTACAGCTGACCACCTGGTTAGGTCTACAGCTGACCACCTGGACCAGCTGACCACCTGGTTAGGTCTACAGCTGACCACCTGGTTAGGTCTACAGCTGACCACGTGGTTAGGTCTACAGCTGACCACCTGGTTAGGTCTACAGCTGACCACCTGGTTAGGTCTACAGCTGACCACCTGGTTAGGTCTACAGCTGACCACCTGGTTAGGTCTACAGCTGACCACCTGGTTAGGTCTACAGCTGACCACCTGGTTAGGTCTACAGCTGACCACCTGGTTAGGTCTACAGCTGACCACCTACAGCTGACCACCTGGTTAGGTCTACAGCTGACCACCTGGTTAGGTCTACAGCTGACCACGTGGTTAGGTCTACAGCTGACCACCTGGTTAGGTCTACAGCTGACCACCTGGTTAGGTCTACAGCTGACCACGTGGTTAGGTCTACAGCTGACCACCTGGTTAGGTCTACAGCTGACCACGTGGTTAGGTCTACAGCTGACCACGTGGTTAGGTCTACAGCTGACCACCTGGTTAGGTCTACAGCTGACCACGTGGTTAGGTTGACCAGGTCTACAGCTGACCACGTGGTTAGGTCTACAGCTGACCACCTGGTTAGGTCTACAGCTGACCACCTGGTTAGGTCTACAGCTGACCACCACGTGGTTGGTTGACCAGGTCTACAGCTGACCACGTGGTTAGGTCTACAGCTGACCACGTGGTTAGGTCTACAGCTGACCACCTGGTTAGGTCTACAGCTGACCATCTGGTTAGGTCTACAGCTGACCACGTGGTTAGGTCTACAGCTGACCACGTGGTTGGTTAGGTCTACAGCTGACCACGTGGTTAGGTCTACAGCTGACCACGTGGTTAGGTCTACAGCTGTAAGCTATCTTATGCATTAACTACAATCTCCTACAAGCTTAAACACTAGGCCCCCATGCTAGAAGGCAACGCTAGACAGCCAACCTCTAGGGACCCAGAGAGAGATAGAGAGAGGTTGGAGAGATTGAAGTGAAACATATTATTTGCCATTTTCTCATCTGTGAGAGAGAGAGAGATGTTCAATAAAAAAATATAAAAAGTTGTGAGTCCACAACGCGATATTATACGTTTGATTTTAGCATCACAGTTCTGTGGTTGTTGTGGTGCAGAGTTCTTCCCAATATGGGGTCATCTCCTAACACTGAAAGGAGACGACACATCTATCTGCCAATTAGAAAGAGATCCTCTTTGGTCTCTAAACAATATCTCATTTAGATTACACGCGCACGCACGCACACGCACACACGCACGCACGCACGCACACACACACGCACAGATCTCTTTTTCTGTCTGTTTCGGGAACTCAGTTGATTTTGACTCCGCCTTCATTCACAATGGCTTTCATCTTGTTGTAAGGTTAAGCCTACATGGGAAAATGTTACCTTACTGTATATTTGGTGAAAGATGGCTAGAGTGTTTCTCTCAGATCTCTGATCTCTCTGTCTGGTGGTAACAACGATGATGATCGTTGACGATGATCAGATCACCACTGTGGCCTACTACAGAACAATCTCCTTGACTGAACAAATGATTGGTTGAATCGTTAAACTTATTTTCTTGATTCCTTGATTCCTTGATTCCTTGTCTCTTCCACAAAAGAGGCGAGATTCATCAGCCATCTTCCATATTCCTGGTCTTCTTGGCTTGCTCCGGAGTAGATACGATGAGATGAACATGAGCAAAACCTCTTTTTTTGGAAACTATCTCCAGCTCTAACCATTGATGTTTTCTGCTCTGCTGAGACAATGTAGGGCTTTCAGCTCTATGTTCGGACGATTAGACAAGCTCGATGTTCACATACTCTTTAATATACACGGCACGTACTGCTGCATAGCTTACAGTATACTATCTATTACCAGGCTATGAACCCAGTATCCCTTTAGAAGAAGAGCTATTGGTCGACGAGTTTCCTAGCTCGGGGTGCCACAAGCTACCCTATGGAGTGTAAAATCAAAACATCTAAACGGAAGGGGGATGAAAGTTACCCTCTGGGTTTTGACGGGGGCTGGTAGCAGCAGGGGGTCTGGGATGGGGGTGAGGGGGCTCAAGGTTGCCGATCTCAGTGCAAAGAGGAAGGATACTGCAGCGCTAGCAGGTTCTAATATTACGCAGTCTTGTTGCTAGGATACACTGCTTTTTTTTACGGTGTTTTGCAGTGTTATGGGGTGCGCTCTCTCCCCCTCAATCTCTTTCTCTCCCTCTCTCTCTCTTGTTCTTTCTCTCTCTCTTTTTCTCTCTCTCACACTCTTTCTCTCTCCCTCTCTCTCTTGTTCTTTCTCTCTCCCTCTCTCACACTCTTTCTCTCTCCCTCTCTCTCTTGTTCTTTCTCTCTCTCTTTTTCTCTGTCTCCCTGTCTCTTTCCCCCCTCCCCGTCTCTCTATTTTTCTTCCCTCCTCGACAAGTTTGGACTGTCACTTTTGTGTTTGTTTAACTTCAAAGCGAGTTGAGTCATGTTGGGAAGAATGCCAGCTAGAAGGAGTGGACCCACAGTTTCCTGGTTGTATAGCTGTAGATGAGAAACAGTTGTTCTTTTAGCTGCATGGAACACATGGTCCCATTCATTCAAACCTGCAACAGACAGACAAACCCTGAACATAGGCCTAACACAAAACATGAAAAATCACTCCCGCAAAAACCCATGGTAGAATTGAAACTTCCCAGCCTAATTGTGATCCACTCCGTCTAGACAATTATTTTAATTTTATGTGAATAGTGACAACCTTATAAATGTGAGTAACGGCAAACTTGGATGATGTTTGCTTTGTGAGCTTCTGCACACCGCCTAAATCGAACCAATCCAGGGGAAACACTGGATTGAGTAAAATATGAAAACTTGGTTCTCGATGTGCATCTCTGTATTCTAACCTTACGATGGTGGCCCATTATTCTCACGAAATTGGAAAGTGTGGGCTCAGACACACCAGTAGCGTTTGCCATCCTCCGTACCACAGTTGAGGGCTGGCCGTCCCATGTACCACAGCAGAGGGCTGGCCGTCCCATGTACCACAGCAGAGGGCTGGCCGTCCCATGTACCACAGCAGAGGGCAGGCCGTCCCATGTACCACAGCAGAGGGCTGACCGCACCATGTACCACAGCAGAGGGCTGACCGACCCATGTACCACAGCAGAGGGCTGGCCGTCCCATGTACCACAGCAGAGGGCTGGCCGTCCCATGTACCACAGCAGAGGGCTGGCCGTCCCATGTACCACAGCAGAGGGCTGGCCGTCCCATGTACCACAGCAGAGGGCAGGCCGTCCCCCGTATCACAGCTGAGGGCTGGCCGTCCCCGTACCACAGCAGAGGGCAGACCGTCCCCCGTACCACAGCAGAGGGCAGGCCGTCCCATGTACCACAGCAGAGGGCTGACCGTCCCATGTACCACAGCAGAGGGCAGGCCGACCCATGTACCACAGCAGAGGGCTGGCCGTCCCATGTACCACAGCAGAGGGCAGTCCGTTCATCCGTACCACAGCAGAGGGCAGGCCGTCCCATGTACCACAGCAGAGCATTTGAGCCGTCCCATGAAACCACAGCAGATTCACCATCCCCAGCTGACCACAGCAGAGGGCTGCCGTCCCATGTACCACAGCAGAGGGCTGGAAAACGTCCCATCTCCATCTGCAGATGGAAGGAACACACCATGCCCATTAAAATGAAGCAGAGGGAAAGACCGATCCCATGGACCACAGCAGAGAGGCCAGGAGTCTGGCTCCGTTTAGCCACAGCAAAGGGAATCCGTGAAACTTAGCCCAGTGTCTGACTGACTAGATCAGAGGGCTGTCCGTCAGAATCAGAACAAGGGCTGTCACTGAGCTGAATAACAGAGAGGGCTGTGCCTAGTTACCACAGCAGCAGGGATCTAGGATCAGTCCCATGTACCACAGCAGAGGGATATAACACAAATCTAACCTGAGTAACAGAGAACACGGGCTGTGAGCACAGGTCACAGGATCAGGGCTGTCCTCTCTGAATCATAACCACAGCAGAGGGCTGGCCGCCTCCGTGAGACCACAGCAGAGGGCTGGCCGTCCCATTTAACACACCTGATTAGCTAATTAGGGCTGCTCATCAAAGACCTTAACAGCTGAGGGCTGATATGCTAAAGCAGAGGGCTGGACGAAAACCACAGGACAGTAGACTCCAGAAGAGGGTTGGACTCCCAAAACCACAGCTGCAGCATTCCAGGAAGGGGTTGGACTGAAAACTTAATTCACCATCTGCAGGAAGAGGTGTTGGGCAGCCCTGAAAACTAAACATCACCACTGCAGGGGATATAACACAAATCTAACCTGAGTAACCGAGAACACTCTGCCCAGCACAAATGAAGTCAAAAGGAGAATGAGAGTATGGGGCGGTGTGCCTGGAGTATACCATGTGGTACAGTGCATTTGGAAAGTATTTAGACTCTTGACTTTTCCACATTTTGTTACATTACAGCCTTATTCTAAAATGGATTAAATACATGAAAAGACCTCTCACTGAGCTGAATAACACAAACACATAATGACAAAGTGAAAACAGGTTTTTAGAAATGTTTAAACATTTATTAAAAATGTCAACCTGAAATAGGGGATATTACACAAGTCTCAGACCCTATGATGAGAACACGGGCTGTGAGCACAGGTCTAGGATCAGTGTATCCTCTCTGAATCATAACCTTAAGGGTGTGTGTATGATGACTCGAAATTGAGATCAGGTGCATCCTGTTAACATTGATCATCCTTGAGATGTTTCACAACTTGATTGGAGACCACCTGTGGTAAACTAAGTTGATTGGATATGCTGGGAATCAGATATGTCTAAATAAGGTTGGACTGAAAACCTACATGACAGTAGAAAACCAGCCAAAGAAGGAATTGGACTGAAAACCTACAGGACAGTATTTTCTCCAGGAAGATCAGGGTTGGACTGAAAACCTACAGGGCGGTAGGTCTCCAAGAACACAGTGGCCTCCATTGGACTAAAAAAATAAGTTTGGAACCAGTAGATTTCCAGGAGGAGGATTGGCCAAACTGAACAATCAGGACTGGAGATCTCCAGGTCATGGAGGTGACCAAAACCAGATGGTCACTCTAACAGATCTCCAGAGAGGGTTGGAAATGAAAACATTCAAGAAGGACAAGATCTCTGCAGGAATCAGGCCTTTAAGGTAGAGTGGCCAGGACTGTAGATCTCAGTAAAAGGCACATGACAGCCTGCTTTGGAGTTTCCCAAAAGGTTCCTAAAGACTCTCAGACTTTGAGAAAATAAGATTCTCTTGTCTAGCAAAACCCAGATTGAACTCTTTGGCCTATAAAGTAGTCTTGGGAGGAAACCTATACCATGTGTACAGTGCATTTGGAAAGTATTTGACTGCTTGGCTTTTTCCACATTTTGTTACATTACAGCCTTATTCTAAAATGGATTAAATACATGGAAAAAAAATCTATGCTCTGTTCATACCCCATAATGACAAAGTGAAAAAAGATTTTTGAAATGTTTAAACATTTATTAAAAATGTCAATCTGAAGACTATTTACAGAAGTGTTCAGACCCTATGAGGACAACGTGTGTGTGTACACAGCCAAGATAAAACAGGTGTGGTGTGGGACAAGTCTCTGAATGTCCTTGTGTGATGATGCCAGAGCCTGAGAATTGCATCCTGTTAACATTGATCATCCTTGAGATGTTTCTACAACTTGATTGGAGACCAACCTGACAGAGCTTGAGAGGATCTGCAGAGAAGAATGGGAGAAACTCCCCAAATACAGGTGTGCCAAGCTTGTAGCATCATAACCAAGAAGACTCAAGGCTATAGTCGCTGCCAAAGGTGTTTCCACAAAGTACTGAATAAATGGTCAGAATACTTATGTAAATGTGATTTTTCAGTGTTTTATTTTTGATAAATTATCAAACATTTAAAATAAAAAAAACGTTATACACCCGTTGCTGACAGGTGTATAACATTGAGCTATGCAATCTATTTCCTTTTTTGTCTTTTTTTAAAAATAAATGAGCAAAAATGTCTCTGCTTTGTTATTATGGGGTATTGTGTGTTGATTGATGAAAAAACAACAATTTAATCAATTTTATAAGAAAGCTATAAACTAACAAAATGTGGAAAAAGTCAAGTGGCCTGAGTACTTCCCGAAAGCTCTGTGTACTTAATTGTTTTTACCTTGCTTTAAAGTAGCCTATTAGATCTCCTCTCTTTCTGCATTTTTGTAACTGATACTGTATGTTCATCTCTGTCACACGAAACCACTCTCATGTGCAGAGTCCCTTTTGACAACAGTAATTTCCCATTAATTGCATTATGGAACAAACATTTTGCACGTAGCCTACTGCCTTGTGCGCATTGCTGCGCTTATAATGTGAAGAAATGATAGTTTAGCAATATGTATATGTTTTTTTTATGTAGCCTAGGTGTAACTGGTTGTATGAATTTGGGATCTGTCGTCCCACAACTGTCCCAGAGTTTGTTTGGAATAGGCTATTTCTTTCTCGACAAGCTGACTAGTAGAATAGGTCAACTTTTATACTATGGTGGTAGGGGGGGGTGTATTAGATTGACATAAGCTAGTGACTCTGCTGTACGTTACTCATTGATGTGGAAAAGTACATCTTGACAGTCACTCTAACATCTTCAAAGTGAACATCAGAATTTGGTAAGAAGGACTGCACATTGTTGCATCCTCGATTTGCATGTTCTTTTTATATGAATGACAATCATCTAAATGTGATATCTGTCATTCTGAGCACTGTGGATGGATGCCCTAATCAGGTTACTCACCCAATACAGTTAGACTCATTCTAGTATGAGTTATTTACAGTTAGACTCCTTTAAAAAAAACATGCATCACACATTTGTTTATTTGCACAATTTCTTTCATTCAGTTTTGCTTCTAAAATGTCCACACTCACTGAAAAAGACATTTGGTAGCTACTAGCTATATTTGTATAACTTTATGAGCTGGATTTGCCTGTCTTTGCAATTAATTCTGTGCTTTTTTTTCACTTGTTACCATTTAGCTAACAGCTTCTATGTGATTTTGCTATTAGTTTGTGCTAATTTTGTTAGGATTCTGGTAAGGGAGGCCCAATGAGCTTTTCGTGCATTTTTAGTAACCCTTGTGGGCAATGCCGGTAATACTGTAAATCCCTGGATGAGAGAAGGACCATGCTGATATGAAAATCTGGTTGCCGCCCAAGCCTACTATACACTCGCAATTCTAAGCTCAACCATTAGGGACGTTGGAAGAAAAACTGACTTGAGACCAGCATCCATGGGCAACGTCATCCTAGTTTAACAGAAAACTAGGACAAAGAATGACTAGAAGAAATCTCATCAGTCGCAATGCATGAGAGGTACATTTGACATTTTAGTCATTTACAGACGCTCTAATCCAGAGCGATTTACAGAAGCAATTAGGGTTAAGTGCCTCGCTCGATTTTTCACCAGGGATTCGAGCTGGCCCAACTCTCTTAACCGCTAGGCTACCTGCCAACCCATACACATACAGTACACTTAACCGCTAGGCTACCTGCCAACCCATACACATACAGTACACTTAGCCGCTAGGCTACCTGCCAACCCATACACATACAGTACACTTAGCCGCTAGGCTACCTGCCAACCCGTTCACATTTTTTTTAACCAGGTAAGCAAGTTGAGAATAAGTTCTCATTTACAATTGCGACGTGGCCAAGATAAAACAAAGCAGTTCGACACATAATAAGTCTATATACAATGTGAGCAAGTGAGGTGAGATAAGGGAGGTAAAGGCAAAAAAAAGGCCATGGTGGCAAAGTAAATAAAATATAGCAAGTAAAACACTTGAATGGTTGATTTGCAGTGGAAGAATGTGCAAAGTAGAGGGAGAAATAATGGGGTGCAAAGGAGCAAAATGAATAAATACAGTAGGGAAAGAGGTAGTTGTTTGGGCTAAATTAGAGATGGGCTCTGTACAGGTGCAGTAATCTGTGAGCTGCTCTGACTGCTGGTGCTTAAAGCTAGTGAGGGAGATAAGTGTTTCCAGTTTCAGAGATTTTTGTAGTTCGTTCCAGTCATTGCAGCAGAGAACTGGAAGGAGAGGCAGCCAAAGGAAGAATTGGCTTTGGGGGTGACCAGTGAGATATACCTGCTGGAGTGGGTGCTACGGGTGGGTGCTGAGATAAGGGGGGACATTACCTAGCAGGGTCTTGTAGATGACCTGGAGCCAGTTGGTTTGGTGACGAGTATGAAACGAGGGCCAGCCAACGAGAGCGTACAGGTCGCAGTGGTGGGTAGTATATGGGGCTTTGGTGACAAAACGGATGTCACTGTGATAGACTGCATCCAATTTATTGAGTAGTGTATTGGAGGCTATTTTGTAAATGACATCGCCGAAGTCGAGGATTGGTAGGATGATCAGTTTTACAAGGGTATGTTTGGCAGCATGAGGGAAGGATGCTTTGTAGCGAAATAGGAAGCCAATTCTAGATTTAACTTTGGATTGGAGATGTTTGATGTGAGTCTGGAAGGAGAGTTTACAGTCTAACGAGACACCTAGGTATTTGTAGTTGTCCACATATTCTAAGTCAGAGCCGTCCAGAGTAGTGATGTTGGACAGGCGGGCAGGTGCAGGCAGCGATCGGTTGAAGAGCATGCATTTAGTTTTACTTGTTTTTAAGAGCAATTGGAGGCCACGGAAGGATCATTTTAATGGCATTGAAGCTCGCCTGGAGGGTTGTTAACACAGTGTCCAAAGAAGGGCCAGAAGTATACAGAATGGTGTCGTCTGCGTAGAGGTGAATCTGAGACTCATCAGCAGCAAGAGCGACATCATTGATGTATACAGAGAAGAGAATCGGTCCAAGAATTAAACCCTGTGGCACCCCCATAGAGACTGCCAGAGGCCCGGACAACAGACCCTCCGATTTGACACACTGAACTCTATCAGATAAGTAATTGGTGAACCAGGCGAGGCAATCATTTGAGAAACCAAGGCTGTCGAGTCTGCCGATGAGGATGTGGTGATTGACAAAGTCTAAATGCTTGGCCAGATCAATGAATACGGTTGCACAGTAATGTTTCTTATCGATGGCGGTTAAGATATCGTTTAGGACCTTGAGCGTGGCTGAGGTGCACCCATGACCAGCTCTGAAACCAGATTGCATAGTGGAGAAGGTATGGTGGGATTCGAAATGGTCGGTAATCTGTTTGTTGACTTGGCTTTCAAAGACCTTGGAAAGGCAGGGTAGGATAGATATCGGTCTGTAGCAGTTTGGGTCAAGAGTGTCCCCCCCTTTGAAAAGGGGGGTGATCGCAGCTGCTTTCCAATCTTTGGGAATCTCAGACGACATGAAAGAGAGGTTGAACAGGCTAGTAATAGGGGTGGCAACAATTTCGGCAGATAATTTTAGAAAGAAAGGGTCTAGATTGTCTAGTCCGGCTGATTTGTAGGGGTCCAGATGTTGCAGCTCTTTCAGAACATCAACTGACTGGATTTGGGAGAAGGAGAAAGACAGTACATACAGTACACTTAGCCGCTAGGCTACCTGCCAATTCACATACAGTACACAACTTATTATTATAGTACTGTTGTACGTTCTACTTCTCTCCAGCTAACCTGGGCTTAGTGAGTCTACGACTATGTGTGTTCTATCCAGGGCTCATGCCTCTTCCTGGCGGCTCCCCTGGAAGAAAGGTCATTGTAGCGTGGAGAGGGAGACTTGGAGGGAGAGAGGGGGAGAGAGAGGGAGAGGTGGAGAGAGGGGAGATATTAAATGGTCAGTCAGGCAGAAACATCTCATGTGGCCATGTTCAGACACATACCGTCCGTGTACAGACATAGGAGACTATGAGTCCATATCTCTGTCAGTGGGTATAGGAGGCTATGAACTCATACCTCTGCCAGTGGGTATAGGAGGCTATGAGCCCCTATCTCTGTCAGTGGGTATAGGAGAATATGAGTCCAGAGCTCTGTAGACTAGAGAGCCTTTGGGAGCTAATTCATAATGTGCCATGGAGGTTTAGAATGGGTTGGATTTGCATGTTGTTTGACGCTGTTTGATGCAAAGCAATTATTGTCATACATTTGTATAGTCTGGCTATATGTTTGATGTTTGAGTTATTTACAGTTAGACTCATTATAGGATGAGTTATTTACAGTTAGACTCATTATAGGATGAGTTATTTACAGTTAGACTCATTATAGGATGAGTTATTTACAGTTAGACTCATTATAGGATGGGTTATTTACAGTTAGACTCATTATAGGATGAATTATTTACAGTTAGACTCATTATAGGATGGGTTATTTACAGTTAGACTCATTATAGGATGAGTTATTTACAGTTAGACTCATTATAGGATGAGTTCATGCCATGTCTCTAAGCATTGTTCATTTGATATTTTCTGCAGAATCCTCTGATTCTGGATAGGGCTGGGAATTAAAAAGGACTTCAAGATACGATATTATCACGATACTTAGGTGCCATTACGGTATGTATTGTGATTCTCATGTTTCTATATGTATTGGGATTCTATATGTATTGTGATTCTCATGATTCTCTATGTATTGTGATTCTCATGATTCTATATGTATTGTGATTCTCATGATTCTATATGTATTGTGATTCTCATGATTCTCTATGTATTGAGATTCTCATGATTCTATATGTATTGGGATTCTATATGTATTGTGATTCTCATGATTCTATATGTATTGGGATTCTCATGATATTATGTATTATGTATTCTATATGTATTGAGATTCGATGTTCCAAACACGTTACTCACCATACGTCTGCTGCAGAGGGACAAGAGGGAGTCATGAGAAAACAAGTCAACCATCAAAATAAAAGTGCAGAAAACTAATTGCCTCCCTATTTAGTTTTCCTAATTGTTACATATTTGCGGTAACTATGTCTCAGGTACCCAAAACTGTAAACAGAAAACAGTTAGCCAATTTCCCCAAACCACACAGACATCTTGCAAAATGAAACACAGCTATCAAAAACCTGTACTCCCTGCTCAAAATGAAACTCTGCTTACAAATTAGACTCACACATCAAATGAATCTTAGTGAAAACTGAGATCAGACTGTGACGCATTCAGAAAACACTACCAGAACCTATTTCAAATCAAATTAAATGTTATTGGTCACATACACATGGTTAGCAGATGTTAATGCGAGTCTAGCGAAATGCTTGTGCTTCTAGTTCCAACACTGCAGTAATATCTAACAAATAGTCTAACAATTCCCAACAACTACCTAATACACACAAATCTAACAAGTAATCTAACAATTCCCAACAACTACCTAATACACACAAATCTAACTATTCCCCCAACAACTACCTAATACACACAAATCTGAAGGAGTGAATGAGAAAATGTACATATAAATGAGCGGTGAACGAGCAGCATAGGCAAGGTGCAGTAGATGGTATAAAATAAAGTATATACATGTGAGATGAGTAATGAGGGTTCGGAGGGTCCTTGATGATCTTTTTGGCCTTCCTGTGACATTGGGTGCTGTAGGTGTCATGGAGGTCAGGTATTTTGCCCCTGGTGATGCGTTGTGCAGACCGCACCACTCTCTGGAGAGCCTTGCGGTTGAGGGAGGCACAGTTGCCGTACCAGACTGTGATACAGCCCAACAGGATGCTCTTGATTGTGCATCTGTAAAAGTTGGAGTCTAAAGACTAAGATTTTGTTGTTGTACTGTATATTGTTTGTGTGTACTCAAACAAGAAAGGAACACAAATGCAAAACATTTTGTTTTATATTTCAACGTGACTGAATACATGTCAAACAGCATACTGTAAGCACACATACAATAAAAATTAAAACATACAGTAAATATATTTTGCATATGCAAAGGAAGAAAAATAGGCCTATTTGTACTACATGTTAGATCAATTGTACAGAATAGATGAAGAAACTGTCAAAATACAGTCAAACTAAATCATTAGTCAAGAAACAAATACTCAAAAAAAAAATCAGTAATGTCTGTTGTTTTGGTCCGGCCACAGATTTTCATCAACATCGCAGGCGATATTCTCCTTGGTCCAGAGAGCAGGGGAAATATCTTCTGGCGTTCACAACTGACAGGACTCTGCTGGAATGTCACCACAGGCCTCCTCCATTGCCTGGAGAAGGACCGTACGTTCTTGGGGTTTGCGATCATACACCTTCCACCACCATGCTGAAAACAACTCCTCAGTGGGGTTGAGAAATAGGGAATATGGTGGGAGATAGAGAATTGTAAATCATGTGATTGTCATGGAACCAGTTGCAGACCTGAGCTGTCACGCCCTGAACGTAGATTGCTTTGTATGTTTCTATTTTTTGTTTGGTCAGGGTGTGATGTGGGTGGGAATTCTATGTTTGTATGTCTAGGTTGTGTATTTCTATGTTTTGGCCGGGTATGGTTCTCAATCAGGGACAGCTGTCTTTCGTTGTCTCTGATTGAGAACCAAACTTAGGTAGCCTGGTTTCCCACTGTTAGTTGTGGGTGGTTATTTTCTGTTTAGTGCTGGTTGCACTTTGCAGAACTGTTTCGGCTATTCTTTTTGTTATTTTGTATTCAGTGTTCAGTCAAGTTAAGCTAATAAAGATGAACACGTACCCCACTGCATTTTGGTCCAATGACTCCTCTTCTTCTTCCGACGAAAGCCGTGACAGAACCACCCACCACACACGGACCAAGCAGCGGGGTAACAGGGAGCAGAGGTTGATGTACTCATGGACATGGGAAGAGATATTGGACGGCAAGGGACCCTGGAGACAGGCTAGGGAATATCGCCGCCCCAAAGAAGAACTGGAGGCAGCTAAAGCTGAGCGGCGGCGATATGAGGTAAGGCAGCGCCCCAAATTTGGGGGGGGCACACAGGGGAGATTGGCGGAGTCATGCGAGAGACCTTAGCCAACTCCCCGTGCTTACCGGAAGCAGCATAGTACTGGTCAGACACCCTGTTATGCGATGAAGCGCACGGTGTTGCCAGTGCACGCTCATAGCCCAGAGGGCTATATGCCAGCCCCCCGCAAGTGCCATGCGAGAGTGGGCATCCAGCCAGGGCGGATTGTGCCAGCTCAGCACGTTTGGTCTCCGGTGAGCCGTTTCGGTCCAGGGTATCCTGCGCCGGCTCTGTGTACTGTGTCTCCGGGGCGTTGGGAGGGTGCAGTTCACCCTATGCCTGCACTCCGACCCGTGCCGGGCGAATGTGGGCATTGAGCCTAAGGGAGAGTTGCGAGTGGTATGCAACAGATCTCCAGTGCTCCCCCACAGCCTGGTTTGACCTGTGCCTGCACTCTGGAGGGGCCGGGCTAAAGTGGTCATCCAGCCTGGAGGAGTGGTGCCAAGGCTGCGCACCAAAGCTCCAGTGCTCCCCCACAGCCCGGTCCATCCGGTGCCTCCTCCACGCACCAGGCCCCCTGTAGGTCTCCCCAGCCTGGTGGACCCTGTGGCAGCCCCACGCACCAGGCTGCCTCTTCGTCTCCTCCCTCCAGGTTCTCCCTCCGGTCCGGAGCTGCCAGACTCTCCCTCCTGTCCGGAGCTGCCAGAGTCTCCCACCTGACCAGAGCTGCCAGATTCTCCCTCCTGTCCGGAGCTGCCAGAGTCTCCCTCCTGTCCGGAGCTGCCAGAGTCTCCCTCCTGTCCGGAGCTGCCAGAGTATCCCTCCTGTCCGGAGCTGCCAGAGTCTCCCTCCTGTCCGGAGCTGCCAGAGTCTCCCTCCAGTCCGGAGCTGCCAGAGCCGCCCTCCAGTCCGGAGCTGCCAGAGTCTCCCTCCAGTCCGGAGCTGCCAGAGCCGCCCTCCAGTCCGGAGCTGCCAGAGCCGCCCGTCAGTCCGGAGGCGCCAGAGCCGCCCGTCAGTCCAGAGGCGCCAGAGCCACCCATCAGTCCAGACTCGACCATCAGTCCAGTGGCGTCCTCTAGTCCGGGTGTCGGTAGCGAAGGTCCCCGCTCCAGAGGCGCCACCTAAGTGGGCCAAGCCTAAGGTGGAGCGGGATCCACGTCCCACACCAGAACCGCCACTGGGGAGTAATGCCCACCCAGACCCTCCCCTATAGGTTCAGGTTTTGCGTCAGGAGTCTGCACCTTGGGGGGGGGGGGGTATGGCCACGCCCTGACCGTAGATGGCTTTGTATGTTTCTATTTTTTGTTTGGTCAGGGTGTGATGTGGGTGGGCATTCTATGTTTGCATGTCTAGGTTGTGTATTTCTATGTTTTGCCCGGGTATGGTTCTCAATCAGGGACAGCTGTCTTTCATTGTCTCTGATTGAGAACCAAACTTAGGTAGCCTGTTTTTCCACTGTTAGTTGTGGGCGGTTATTTTCTGTTTAGTGCTGGTTGCACCTTTAGTGCTGGTTGCAAACCCGTCGCGCACCAGTCAAAATGTTCACAAGCACTTACAACAAACAATTTCACACACAGAATGGGGGGGGAACAGAGGGTTAAAAACAAGACAAGTATTGAGAGAAATGTAAACCAGGTGTGTGGGAAAACAAGACAAAACAAATGGAAAATGAAAGGTGGATTGGCGATGGCTAGAAGGCCGGTGACGTTGTCCGCCGAACGCCGCCCGAACAAGGAGTGGAACCGACTTCGGCGGAAGTCGTGACACCTACAGAGATGAACCTGGAGAAGAGTCTCCTAAACAAGCTGGTCCTGGGGCTCTGTTCACAAACACAAACAGACCCAACAGAGCCCCAGGACAGCAACACAATTAGGGCCAACCAAATCATGAGAAAACAAAAAAATAATTACTTCACACATTGGATAGAATTGACAAAAAAACTGAGCAAACTTGAATGCTATTTGGCCCTCAACAGAATACCCGACCACTGTGACGGACCCAAAATTAAGGAAAGCTTTAAATATGAACAGACTCCGTGAGCATAGCCTTGCTATTGAGAAAGGCTGTCGTAGGCAGACATGGCTCTTAAGAGAAGACGGGCTATGTGAACACTGCCCGCAAAATGAGGTGGAAACTGAGCTGCACTTCCTAACCTCCTGCCAAATGTATGACCATATTAGAGACACATATTTCCCTCAGATTACACAGACCCACAAATAATAATAAAAATATCAAATTTTAAAACATATCAAATGTTGATCAACTCCCATATCTACTGGGTGATATACCAGTGTGCCGTCACAGCAGCACAATTTGTGACATGTTGCCACAAGAAAAGGGTAAACTAACACTATTTGTACAGCATTACAACAGTATACATAATATGACATTTGAAATGTCTTTCTTTTGGAACTTTTGTAAGTGTAATGTTTCCTGTTAATTTTAATGATTTATTTAACTTTTGTTTATTCTCTATTTAACTTGCTTTGGCAATGTAAACATATGTTTCCCATGCCAATAAAGCCCTTAAATTGAATTGAATTGAGATGCGGAGAGAGATGCATAGAGAGAGAGAGATACAAAGACAGAGAGAAACCTGGACAAAGGGGGAAACGTATGTTTCTGTCTGTTAATCTGGAGTTTATCACAGTAAGATGATTAGGGTTTGGTATCCTCCCAAATGGCAGACTATTCCCTTTATAGTGCACTACTTTTGAACAGGGCACTACTTTTGCAGTGCACTATGAACTGGAATAGGGTTCCATTTGGGACACACAGGGAGCTTTGATGCTCCTTCCCTTCCTCTGCATTAAACATAACAAGCCCATCCGAAGCCAATTAGTTACAACATTTGAGGTACAAGGCACAGATCTAGGATCAGCTTCCCTACCCTAAAATCCCAATTGTATAGGGAGGAAAACCAGCCAAACTGACTTTGGATCAGTGTCTGGGGGAACTTGAACCTAAATCACAGCCACACTTCATCTCAAACTGTAAGTAAAGCAAAATCAAATTATATTAAATTGTATTTGTCACATGTGCCGAATTCAACAGGTGTAGACCTTACCATGAAAGCCCTTAACCAACAATTCAGTTTTAAGAAAAATAAGTGTTAAGTAAACATAGATAACTAAAAAATAGAAAATAAAAGTTCAAATAATTAAACACTAGCAATAAAATAAAAATGGCGAGGCTATTTACACGGGGTACATGTACAGAGTCAATTTGCGGGAGCACCAGTTAGTTGAGGTAATTGAGGTAATATGTAAATGTAGGTATAGTTAAAGTACAGGGTGGTCAGGGTGATGAGCTGTGTTGCTTTTACGCCAAACATAACGTTTTGCATTGTTGCCAAAAAGTTCAATTTTGGTTTCATCTGATCAGAGCACCTTCTTCCACATGTTTGGTGTGTCTCCAAAGTGGCTTGTGGCAAACTTTAAACAACACTTTTTATGGATATCTTTAAGAAATGGCTTTCTTCTTGCCACTCTTCCAAAAAGGCCAGATTTGTGCAATGTACGACTGATTGTTGTCCTATGGACAGAGTCTCCCACCTCAGCTGTAGATCTCTGCAGTTCATCCAGAGTGATCATGGGCCTCTTGGCTGCATCTCTGATCAGTCTTCTCCTTGTATGAGCTGAAAGTTTAGAGGGACGGCCAGGTCTTGGTAGATGTGCAGTGGTCTGATACTCCTTCCATTTCAATATTATCGCTTGCACAGTGCTCCTTGGGATGTTTAAAGCTTGGGAAATCTTTTTGTATCCAAATTCGGCTTTAAACTTCTTCACAACAGTATCTCGGACCTGCCTGGCGTGTTCCTTGTTCTTCATGATGCTCTCTGCGCTTTTAACGGACCTCTGAGACTATCACAGTGCAGGTGCATTTATACGGAGACTTGATTACACACAGGTGGATTGTATTTATCATCATTAGTCATTTAGGTCAACATTGGATCATTCAGAGATCCTCACTGAACTTCTAACTTCTGGAGAGAGTTTGCTGCACTGAAAGTAAAGGGGCTGAATAATTTTGCACGCCCAATTTTTCAGTTTTTGATTTGTTAAAAAAGTTTGAAATATCCAATAAATGTCGTTCCACTTCATGATTGTGTCCCACTTGTTGTTGATTCTTCACAAAAAAATACAGTTTTATATCTTTATGTTTGAAGCCTGAAATGTGGCAAAAGGTCGCAAAGTTCAAGGGGGCCGAATACTTTCGCAAGGCACTGTAACTATGCATAGATAATAACAGAGAGTAGCAGCAGCGTGAAAGAGGTGTCTGGGTAGCCCTTTGATTAGATGTTCAGGAGTCTTATGGCTTGGGGGTAGAAGCTTTTAAGAAGCCTTTTGGACCTAGACTTGGCGTTCCTTTACCGCTTGCCGTGTGGTAGCAGAGAGAACAGTCTATGACTAGGGTGGCTGGATTCTTTGACAATTTTTAGGGCCTTCCTCTGACACCACCTGGTATAGACGTCTTCAATGGCAGGGAGCTTGACCACAGTGATGTACTGGGCCGTACGCACTACCCTCTGTAGTGCCTTGCGGTCGGAAGCCGAGCAGTTGCTATACCAGGCAGTGATGCAACCAGTCAGAATGCTCTCGCTGGTGCAGCTGTAGAACCTTTTGAGGATCTGAGGACCCATGCCAAATCTTTTCCGTCTCCCGAGGAGTAATAGGTTTTGTCGTGCCCTCTTCACAACTGTCTTAGTATGTTTGGACCATGTTAGTTTGTTGTTGATGTGGACACCAAGGAACTTGAAACTCTCAACCTGCTCCACTACAGCCCTGTCGATGAGAATGGGGTCGTGTTCGGTCCTCCTTTTGCTGGAGTCCACAATCATCTCCTTTGTCTCGATCACATTGAGGGAGAGGTTGTTGTCCTGGTAACAAGGCCGACTCGTTAAAGAAAAAGTATTCCTCCACTATGGGGTGAGTAATTGCTGTCCTGATATCTAGAAGCTCTTTTCAGTCATATGACATTTTTGGCCGATACCGATATTCAATATTTTCCTTGACAAAATAAATGGTGTCATCATCTAATATAGCCCTAATTTATAAGACAGTTCTTATTTGATTAATGGTGGTCAGACCCATTTATGTGAAGCTAGCCACAATAAGGATTAGCCACAATAGTGGACTTTGCGGTTAGCCTTCAAAATAGAAGCATGGCATAATTCTACTATTTGTATTCATTTGCATCACTGTCGATGACATACTTTTATTTTGAAGGCAAACCGCAAATTCCACTGTTGTGCCTAATCCTTATTGTGGCTAGCTTCACAACACATAACCCGGTCTGGTCGAGCATCACTTGCCAGATGAAGCTAGCTGGCTGCTTATAACGTTAGTTTTGGGCAACAGGGTGAAGTAGCAAGCTATTTATTTTCATGAACTGAAGTTCATGAGAACAACAAGTGGCAACCTAGCTAATACTTACTCACAAGGATTCCTAAATCAATGCTAAGAATAATGAAAATGACTGCAGTTTCCACTGGTCATTATGTCCAGGCTGGTTGTATTGGTGCTAGCTAGGTACCAAGCTAAAGCTAGCTAACTACCCCAGAAGTTGCAGTCAAACAAATGCTGCTTAATTACCAACGCGGTATTGTAAATACGTCGTTCGTGGCCGGTGGTTTGCATGTTTGCAGACTTTTTTTTGTACATTTTTGACAGTGCTACTGTATCTTTTTTGAAAACTCAGGTGGGGCAACCTCTGAAAAATACTCGCACTTGGTAGTGTGCACCGGTGCTCAACCAGTCGGCGAAAGCCAACATCACCCACGACAGAGAACGATTGATTGTCAAGGGCAATGAATTCCATTATCTTGGCTTTAATGGATTTCCCCTTTGAGTTGTCTCGCTGAAATTTCTTGCTGGCCTTCACTTGATTGACTGTAACTTTGTAAAATAAGCACCAATCGGGGTAAAACAAAGCTAGCTAGATAGCCAATAAGCTGGGCATTACGAGAGTATGTGGAGACCCCGTATCTGTCGCAAAATGTTGCTGCTAACCTTGTGCGACATCAAGCCTTTTCCTTTTGGACAAAAATAATAAGAATATGGAGAGTTATGAACTTATGAGAACTGGGACTTTTGCAAATGTTGAACTTATGGCTACTAATATTGGAAAAGCTAAATCAATGTCGAAGTATACAGATTTGACAAAATTCTGGCAGAAAAATGTAATGTAAATGTAAATGTCTCCTTCACGATTTGCCCAAATGTACCTGGGTGACTTCACACTAAATGTCATGTAGTTTGCTCATACTTCAAGTTATCCACATACACTGCTGCCAACACATATGTACATATACTGCTGCCATCTTGTGGACACTGTCGGAATTACAACCAGAGTGATGCCTAGTTTTGGAACCATTCTGTTGCATTTTAAAGATGGTGGTTCAAAATAAAACGATTGGTTTCTACCAGATCTATTGTGTTATATTCTCCTAGATTCATTTTACATTTCCACAAACTTCAAAGTGTTTCCTTTATTCCTTTATTCCTATAAAGAATATGCATATCCTTGCTTCAGGGCCTGAGCTACAGGCAGTTAGATTTGGGTATGTCAATTTAGGCAAAAATTGAATAAAAGGGGGCTATCCCTGAGAAGTTTAAATGGAGAAGACACATTTCAGTTGAATGCATTCAGTTGTACAACTGACTAGGTATCCCCCTCTCCTCATGTATAATGACTGATTGATGATTGGCAAGGCTCCATTGCGTTTTATGTGAGAGAGAGAGAGAAGCCAGCTCTTACTGCGATGGATGAAATATTGGAAGTCCCTCCTCATCAGGGAGGTTAACCATCTGGCTATAAACCTCTCGTCTCTGTTCGGACGCTAATGGAATTAGTCCGTCCCCCGTCCCCCCCACAGACATACAAACATACGTTTTTACAGATCTAATGGTTCTCAGAACAAGGCAGAAGGCAGAGGATAGAAGGCTATCAACTTGATTAGTGCATACTAGTCATTCATGGACTTACAGGAGTAATATGAAGACCTGTGTAGGATCAAGTGGTCTTCCTTGTACACTTCAGTGAATGCAGTGAATCCTCCTCAGTCTCCTGACTCTCTGTCCTCTAGAGCAGAGTTTGACGTCTACATCTTTGTGTCCTCTCCTGACGTAGTCTGGCTCTTGAAGTCTGTGAAGTCACGTGGGTCAAGCATCAGCCAGGCTACTCCTGACCAACAGTTCCCCAAAAACCCACTATCAGCCAATCACAGGAGAGGACAGGGAATGGCCCCATCCTGTGACTCTGTGTTTTCTTAATGTGGTTTGACACCATGCCCTTCTCTGCTGTGGAGGTCACTGCACCAACATTAGAGAGTACAGAGGGAGGAAAGAGGAGAGGGAGAAGGAGAGGGGAAGAGAGAGCATGGGGAAGAGAGAGAGAGACAGCATCCTTTAACTATAGCCATTTCACCCAGTATGGGCACATTCCTCAAAGTCAATCGAACTTGACACAATTAAACAAGATGAGACACCTAGGGATCAGGATAAACACCTCCAATTACATTGAGATGTCTCAGAAAACGTCTCAGATCGGCCTTGTAGAACCCCTAAACAAGGAATGTTCTAATGTGTCAGGACTAGTTGTTTTTCTTTTCTACAAAAGTTTGTGGCATCAATTTATTATTCTGTGCACCAAAGCAAATCCAGTTTTGCATCTCTCTCTCTCTCTCTCCCTCCCTCTCTAACTCTCTCTCTCTTCCCCTCTCTCTCTCTCTCTCTCTCTCTCTCTCTCTCTCTCGCTCCCCTCTCTCCCTCTCTCTCTCTCTCCCGCTCTCTCTCTCTTCCCCTCTCCTTCTCTCTTTCTCTCTTCCCCCCTCTCTCTCTCTCTCTCTCTCTCTCTCTCTTCCCCTCTCCATCTCTCCCTCTCTCTCCATTTTCTTCTCTGATGTCAGCACTGAAGCTGTAGGCGTGTGTCAGGTCTGACAGTGTGACAGAGTGAGAGAGTGGCACCACGTTGAAAGATTAAAACAATATATTGCTGCCTATTCTCATACAGGGAGATTTGACGTGACTTTATAAATAGATAGCCTGTATTCTTAGCCTGTATTGAGTTCTGTATTCTTCAGTACACACACACACACACACACACACACACACACCCAGGATCCACTTCAATCTGTCTCGTAGGAGGGATCTCTTGGGATTGTAATGGCTCAACTGGAGTTAACCACGGAGTCAGAATTAGGGCCTGGAGCTGTTCCTGACGACATGAAATGACCAATAAAAACTCTGTGTACCAGCTAATAGGAGGAGGCTATAGCCCTGAGGTTGTTCCGACTCAAGTGAGCTGACCTAAAAATACTATAGTCTAAAATACATCCATCAGAACTATTTGTTATAGAAGCCTAAGCAATATACAGATGTACAGTCTTAATTTGTCAAAACAAAATAATCCTACAGCAACCGGATTTTAATGTTTAGTTCACTCACACTTTTCCGTCAATGTAATTTTGATTGGTAGTTAGGCATATTAGCTGGCAAAAGAAAATGAGGCTACATGAAAAATGCGATATTGTCAATGTAACTGTGTGTTATTGCAGGTTTTCAGTGAATTTATGTAAATTCTGCAGAACAGGATAATTCTAAACGACAACAGACCCACTGGGCAAAAACTGGTTGAAGCAACATTGTTTCAGCCCAAAAAATCTAGAGTATTCGGAAAGTATTCAGACCCCTTGACATTTTCCACATTTTGTTACGTTACAGCCTTATTCTAAAATTAATCAATCTACACACAATGTCCCATAATGACAAAGCAAAAAAAAGGTTTTTAGACATTTTTGCAAATGTATTAAACATAAAAAACTGAAATTTCAAATGTACATAAGTATTCAGACCCTTTTCCATGAGACTCGAAATTGAGATCAGGTGCATCCTGTTTCCATTGATCATCCTTGAGATGTTTCTACAACTTGATTGGAGTCCGCTCATCACCTGGCCATTACCATCCCTACGGTGAAGCATGGTGGTAGCAGCATCATGCTGTGGGGATGTTTTTAAGAGGCAGCAACTGGGAGACTAGTCAGAATCGAGGGAAAGATGAATATAGCAAAGTACAGAGAGATCCTTGATGAAAACCTGCTCCAGAGTGTTCAGAACCTCAGACTAGGGTGAAGGTTCACCTTCCAACAGGACAACAACCCTAAGCACACAGCCAAGACAACGCAGAAGTGGCTTTGGGACAAGTTTCTGAATGTCTTTGAGTGGTCCAGCCAAAGACTGGACTTGAATCCGATCAAACATCTCTGGAGAGACTTGAAAATAGCAGCGACGCTCCCCATCCAACCTGACAGTGCTTGAGAGGATCTGCAGAGAAGAAGGGAGAAACTCCCCAAATAAAGGTGTGCCAAGCTTGTAGCATCATAACCAAGAAGAATCAAGGCTGTCATCACTACAAAAGGTGTTTCAATAAAGTACTGAGTAAAGGGTCTGAATACTTACATCAATTATTTAAAAAAATCAGTTTTTACTTTTTCATTATGTGGTATTGTGTGTAAATAGATGAGGGGAAAAAACGACCTAATCAATTTTAGAATAAGGTTGAAATGTTTAAAAATGTTGAAAAAGTGAAGGGGTCTGAATACTTTCCCAAATGCACTGTATATACAAAAGTATCTGGACACCCTTTCAAATGAGTGGATTTGACTATTTCAGCCACTCGCTGCTGACAGGTGCATTAAATTGAGCACACAGCTATGACAAACATTGTCAGTAGAATGACTTTCAACAAGAATGACTTTCCAGCAAGTCAGTTTGTAACATGTCTGCCCTGCCAGAGCTGGTCAACTAGAAGTGTTGTTATTGGGAAACGTCTAGGAGCAACAACTGCTCAGCCACGAAGTGGTAGGCCACAGAAGCTCACAACGGACCGCCGAGTGCTGTAACACGTAACAATATTCTGTCCTCGGTTTCAACACTCACTACCGAGTTCCAAACTGCCTCTGGAAGCAACATCAGCACAAGAAGTATTCATCAGGAGCTTCATGAAATGGGTTTCCATGGCCAAGCAGCCGCATACAAGCCTAAGATCACCATGTGCAATGCCAAGCGTCGGCTAGAGTAGTGTAAAGCTCGCTGCATTTGGACTCTGGAGCAGTGGAAAAGTGTTCTCTGGAGAGAAGAATTACACTTCACCATCTGGAAGTCCGAGGGGAGAATCTGGGTTTGGCAGATGCCAGGAGAATGCTACCTGCCCCAATGCATAGTGCCAACTGTAAAGTTTGGTGGAGGAGGAATAGTGATCTGGGGCTGTTTTTCATGGTTTGGGCCCCTTAGTTCCAGTGAAGGGAAATCGTAATGCTTTTGTTTGTGTTTATTTTATTGAACCTTTATTTAACTAGGCAAGTCAGTTAAGAACAAATTCGTATTTACAATGACGACCTACCCCGGCCAAGCGGTTAACCAGACGACGCTGGGACAATTAACGCTGGGACGCCATATCACAGCCGGTTGTGATACAGCCTGGAATCGAACCAGGGTCTGTAGTGACACCTCTAGCACTGAGATGCAGTGCCTCAGACTGCTGCGCCACTCGCTACAGCATACAATGGCATTCTAGACGATTCTGTGCTTCCAACTTTGTGGCAACAGTTTGGAGAAGGTCCTTTCCTGTTTCAGCATGACTACGCCCCCATACACAAAGTGGGGTGGCAGGGTAGCCTAGTGGTTAGAGCGTTGGACTAGTAATCAGAAGGTTGCAAGTTCAAACCCCCGAACTGACAAGGTACAAATCTGTCGTTCTGCCCCTCAACAGGCAGTTAACCCACTGTTCCTAGGCCGTCATTGAAAATAAGATTTTGTTCTTAACTGACTTGCCTGGTTAAATAAAGGTAAAATAAAATAAATTTAAAATAAAAAAAAGTCAGGCCTATACAGAAATGGTTTGTTGAGATTGGTGTGGAAGAACTTGCCTGGCCTGCAAAGGGGCCTTACCTCAACCCCATCGAACACCTTTAAACTGCACTAATGCTCGTGTGGCTGAATGGAAGTCCCCGCAGCAATGTTCCAACATCTAGTGGAAAGCCTTCCCAGAAGAGTGGAGGCTGTTATAGCAGCAAAGGGAGGACCATCAATGTCCATGATTTTGGAATGAGATGTTCGTCGAGCAGGTGTCCACATACATACTGGTCATGTAGTGTAGTTTTTTATCCATGTGTGATATCTGAAAAGCAGCAGCTGACAGTGATGAATGAAGAGGAATGTGTTTTGAAATCTGCTCCCCAGTCACAGTAGCAGAAATCAGATGGCACCCTGTTTTTTGCTTTCCCCATAAATTAGTTCTCACAAAAATATATATAATGCAAGAAAAAATGAAGAATACTATGGGCCTAAATAGATGAAGAAATGTTCCTGATTGATATATTAAATCTAGCTGATATGACAGTGCCAAGCATGATCTCCTGGTTGATCTCAGAATAGGATCCTGGATATCCTGTCTTGGGTAGCGATATGTCGGCCACATGTGCTTGACACGATGCTGTGGGTCTCTGGAAGTGTAGTCAGCCATTGAGGTGAAGAGGAGTCTGTCTGTCAAGCTTCCTGGCGGTTCATTGCTGGCTTAAATGCTTCAATCAACACCTTGTTGGATAGAGCAGCCTATTTTATTGACCACACAACACACTATGAAATCTTGTTCATTCACTTGCATTAGAAAGAGTGAAACAAATATATTCAAACACACACAGCTGAACCTGGATATTATGGAAAGTTTTAAAGGATTCTTTATTTAAAAAAAATATATTTTTTATATAATGATTGCGTCTGTTTCCATATAGTTTGATGGGATTTCCAGCACTGGACAAAATGGCAGTGAGAGTTATACTTATTGAGGAATGCCCTCACCAGCCTAGCTGTGTATTTATCGCTTACAGCCTGCCAACCGTTATGGTCTAGTTACATAAGCTCAACACTCAACGCCAGCCAGCAGTAAGATAGACTGTGTTGCTGTGTAGATTCAGCAATGAGCCAGCTAATGTGTATGTTGGGATGTAGCCTAGAGTAAATAGAGTTGCATGCTGAGTTACTGTGGTGAGATAGAGAGAGACAGAGATGACCTGGGGGGGGGGGGGGGGGGAGTCATGGTAAAATACATAGACCATAGTACCATGCTGTGGTGGATACTGGCTGACCATTGTGGGATTCTTATTTAACCCTTTCGACATCCCACCCAGTTGACTACTTCAAAATGGAGAAAGTCCTCAATGGAGCTATGCTAGAAAACCGGCTTTTGGGCACTAGAGTCCTCTATCTATCTCTATGGTTAAAATACATAGACCATGGCGTCATGCTGTGTTGGTGGGTTGGCCTAATGGTTGGTTGAGGTGGGCCAAGTCCATTTTATTTCCTTTTGACAAGGAGAGGAGACTGGTCGCTGGTCCAAGGTCGTCACTAGATGATGGAGTTATGGATCTCTCTAACCACAAATGCAAATCCATAAATAATCCTAACCTAAAATAACAGGCTTGGTAAATACCTCATCTCTTTGCTCATCAATTCTGTCCGTATTGCAACTTCCCTTACAAAAAAAACAGCATGAAAAAATGAATGTGAAAAATCCTTAATTGAAGCATTAACAAAGTGTACTTCCCCACCACAAAACCTTCCCCACCACAAAACCTTCCCCACCACAAAAGTGCCCTTCCCCACCACAAAAGTGCCCTTCCCCACCACAAAAGTGTACTTCCCCACCACAAAACCTTCCCCACCACAAAACCTTCCCCACCACAAAAGTGTACTTCCCCACCACAAAAGTGTACTTCCCCACCACAAAAGTGCCCTTCCCCACCACAAAAGTGTACTTCCCCACCACAAAAGTGTACTTCCCCCACCACAAAAGTGTACTTCCCCACCACAAAAGTGCCCTTCCCCACCACAAAAGTGCCCTTCCCGACCACAAAAGTGCCCTTCCCCACCACAAAAGTGCCCTTCCCCACCACAAAAGTGTACTTCCCCACTTGCCCTTCCCCACCAAAAGTGCCCTTCCCCACCACAAAAGTGTACTTCCCCACCACAAAAGTGCCCTTCCCCACCACAAAAGTGCCCTTCCCCACCAGTGCCCTTCCCCACCACAAAAGTGCCCTTCCCCACCACAAAAGTGCCCTTCCCCACCACAAAAGTGCCCTTCCCCACCACAAAAGTGCCCTTCCCCACCACAAAAGTGCCCTTCCCCCCCAAAAGTGCCCTTCCCCACCACAAAAGTGCCCTTCCCCACCACAAAAGTGCCCTTCCCCACCACAAAAGTGCCCTTCCCCACCCAAAAGTGCCCTTCCCCACCACAAAAGTGCCCTTCCCCACCACAAAAGTGCCCTTCCCCACCACAAAAGTGCCCTTCCCCACCACAAAAGTGCCCTTCCCCACCACAAAAGTGCCCTTCCCCACCACAAAAGTGCCCTTTCCCACCACAAAAGTGCCCTTCCCCACCTCAAAAGTGCCCTTCCCCACCCCAAAAGTGCCCTTCCCCACCACAAAAGTGCTCTTCCCCACCACAAAAGTGCCCTTCCCCACCCCAAAAGTGCCCTTCCCCACCACAAAAGTGCCCTTCCCCACCACAAAAGTGCCCTTCCCCACCACAAAAGTGCCCTTTCCCACCACAAAAGTGCCCTTCCCCACCACAAAAGTGCCCTTCCCCACCACAAAAGTGCCCTTCCCCACCACAAAAGTGCCCTTCCCCACCACAAAAGTGCCCTTCCCCACCACAAAAGTGCCCTTCCCCACCACAAAAGTGCCCTTCCCCACCACAAAAGTGCCCTTTCCCACCACAAAAGTGTACTTCCCCACCACAAAAGTGCCCTTCCCCACCACAAAAGTGCCCTTTCCCACCACAAAAGTGCCCTTCCCCACCACAAAAGTGCCCTTCCCCACCCCAAAAGTGCCCTTCCCCACCACAAAAGTGCCCTTCCCCACCACAAAAGTGCCCTTCCCCACCCCAAAAGTGCCCTTCCCCACCACAAAAGTGTACTTCCCCACCACAAAAGTGTACTTCCCCACCACAAAAGTGTACTTCCCCACCACAAAAGTGCCCTTCCCCACCACAAAAGTGCCCTTCCCCACCCCAAAAGTGCCCTTCCCCACCCCAAAAGTGCCCTTCCCCACCACAAAAGTGCCCTTCCCCACCACAAAAGTGCCCTTCCCCACCACAAAAGTGCCCTTCCCCACCACAAATGTGCCCTTCCCCACCCCAAAAGTGCCCTTCCCCACCACAAAAGTGCCCTTCCCCACCCCAAAAGTGCCCTTCCCCACCACAAAAGTGCCCTTCCCCACCACAAAAGTGTACTTCCCCACCACAAAAGTGCCCTTCCCCACCACAAAAGTGCCCTTCCCCACCACAAAAGTGCCCTTCCCCACCACAAAAGTGCCCTTCCCCACCACAAAAGTGCCCTTCCCCACCACAAAAGTGTACTTCCCCACCACAAAAGTGCCCTTCCCCACCACAAAAGTGCCCTTCCCCACCACAAAAGTGCCCTTTCCCACCACAGTTTCAGTAGAAAGCTGAGGGATGGGGCTGGAGAAATGCAACCATTCAAAAATCCATAGACGAAGCTTTCAATGACCGTCCAATGACAGATTGAACCATGTTTTGAGGCTCTTCAATGTTGTTTACATTGACTTTGTTTATAGACATTGGAGTAAAACAAGTTCATATTTTGTGTTCCAAACGGGTTACGACAGTTGAACTCAGCTCACGAGAATCAATGGGGTACATATCATTCATTTACATGTCTAAATATGGATGTAGCAAGTAAGGATTATACCTTTAACCTGCCCAGATTTGTGTTATTTATGTCCATTATTTTTCCTGTTTGTGATGTTCTAATGTAATCAGTGGAGGCTGGTGTGTGGAGCTATAGGAGGACAGCCTCATTGTCATCGCTAGAATGGAATAAATGGAACGGTTTCAAACACATTGGAATAAATTGGAAACCGTTCCATTCATTCCATTCCAGCTATTACTATGAGCCAGTCCTCCTATAGCTCTAACACCAGCCTCCACTGAACGTCACAGGCATCATAAACAAGTTATTGAAGTCAACCCAATCAAAAACCATTTCATTTTTCATCAGGGGTTTAAACTGCCCTGGTGGCACCGAGGGAATCCACATGTAATGAACTTTGTAAGTGACTCCATAAGCGTGGAGGGTATACACTTAAAGGAGGATTTATTTAAATTGGTCAAAACCAGAAGGACCTCATGAGTTAATCAACCCTGCGAGCGGGTTTTAGTAGCTCATTCTTTTATACTTTAGCAACAAAGTTAGGTAAGTTGGAAGCTTGTGTAGTACAACGTTATTAAAACAACAAAAAAAAGGGAGTAATGAATTGATCTACGGGACTTTAATGAGGACCCGCCAACCTTTTGATACAGGAAGCAGTGGTGAGTATTACAACTGAAAGCGAAGGTTTCTGTGGTAGACGACATCCAAAGGTTTAAGTGTAGTGGTTGCTGCATTCTGGTAAATGGTGTCACCATAGTCACAAACTGGCGGGAAAGTTGACTGTTATTTATGGGGAGGTAATATCTAGAAGCCTACTTTCAATCTTAGCTTTTTAACTAGCTCATCCATATGTTTTTTTAAACATGATATCTTTGTCAATCCAAAAGCCTAGATATTTATAGTTGGGAACTGGATCGATGGGAGAACCATCCAGTGATTTCATGTGTAGTCCATCTGAATTGTTTAATGTGAGAATTAGGGAAAAACGTGTTTATTCCTGCCCACACTAGTCTGAATCATAACACCTACCCTCTGGTGTCAAAGGTCATCTGTCTCTCTGAACCACATGAACCCAGGGACCTAGGTATCAGTCGATCATGAGCTACGAGACACACACACACAGACACACACAGACACAGACACACACACACACACACACACACACACACACAGACAGACACACACACACACAGACACACGCGCACACACACACACACACACACACACACACACACACACACACACACACACACACACACACACACACATGGTCTGACAAGTGACTAAACATTTACAGAAGAACTGTACATTCCTACGTCTATCTGTTGTGATTGGTCAGCTCAGCTGTTTATATTCCTAAATCTACATATCTGTTGTGATTGGTCAGCTCAGCTGTTTGGTCAGCTCAGCTGTTTATATTCCTAAATCTACATATCTGTTGTGATTGGTCAGCTCAGCTGTTTATATTCCTAAATCTACATATCTGTTGTGATTGGTCAGCTCAGCTGTTTATATTCCTAAATCTACATATCTGTTGTGATTGGTCAGCTCAGCTGTTTATTTTCCTAAATCTACATATCTGTTGTGATTGGTCAGCTCAGCTGTGTATACTTACAGCCATTGAATGATAAATGAAAAGGTCACTTGTTGGTTGTTGCTGTATAGGTCAGTACTGTAGCTTGTTAAGGTCTATTGACTCTAGTGAATAAGTGTCTGTTGAAGTGTGTTGTATCTGGTTATCGACCCGTCTCTTTCTGTCTGAATATCCCACAGAGGGTATTTTATTTATAGACTTGCTTGTCGTGTTGGTCTCACACGTCTCGGCTGACTGTGTGTGTATGTGTATTTGTTATCACACATCTGGGGGGAGGTGATGCGTCCATCCTATATGTCTCATCAGGTCACTGTCATCACCATCACACTGTGTGTCTGTTTATGTGTGTGTTTATTTATTTTATTTTACCTTCATTTTACTGGGCAAGTCAGTTAAGAACAAATTCTTATTTTCAATGACGGCCTAGGAACAGTGGGTTAACTGCCTGTTCAGGGGCAGAACGACAGATTTGTCAGCTCAGATTCGAACTTGCAACCTTTCGATTACTAGTCCAACGCTCTAACCACGAGGCTACCCTGCCGTGTGTGTGTGTGTGCGTGCGTGCACGCGTGCGCGCGCGTGCGTGTGTCTGTGTGTGTGTGTGTGTGTGTGTGTGTCTCTGTGAGTGTGTGTTTGTGTGTCTGCGTGTGCGTGCGTGTGTGTGTGTCTGTGTGTGTGCGTGTGCGTGTGCGTGTGTGTGTGTGTGTGTGTGTGTGTGTGTCTGTGCGTGTGTGTGTTTCTGTGTGTGTGTGTGTGCGCATACATGTTTTGTGTATCTTACACCATGGTTTTCACTACATTTACATTTACATTTAAGTCATTTAGCATATCACTCTTCAGTGATATGCCTTCCTCCTGTTATCTTGCCTTCCTCCTGTTATCTTGCCTTCCCCCTGTTGTCTTGCCTTCACCCTGTTATCTTGCCTTCCCCCTGTTATCTTGCCTTCCTCCTGTTATCTTGCCTTCCCCCTGTTATCTTGCCTTCCTCCTGTTATCTTGCCTTCCCCCTGTTATCTTGCCTTCCCCCTGTTGTCTTGCCTTCACCCTGTTATCTTGCCTTCCCCCTGTTATCTTGCCTTCCTCCTGTTATCTTGCCTTCCTCCTGTTATCTTGCCTTCCTCCTGTTATCTTGCCTTCCCCCTGTTATCTTGCCTTCCTCCTGTTATATTGCCTTCCCCCTGTTGTCTTGCCGTCCCCCTGTTGTCTTGCCTTCCCCCTGTTGTCTTGCCTTCCCCCTGTTGTCTTGCCTTTCCCCTGTTATCTTGCCTTCCCCCTGTTATCTTGCCTTCCTCCTGTTATCTTGCCTTCCCCCTGTTATCTTGCCTTCCCCCTGTTATCTTGCCTTCCCCCTGTTATCTTGCCTTCCTCCTGTTATCTTGCCTTCCTCCTGTTATCTTGCCTTCCCCCTGTTATCTTGCCTTCCTCCTGTTATCTTGCCTTCCCCCTGTTATCTTGCCTTCCCCTGTTATCTTGCCTTCCCCTGTTATCTTGCCTTCCCCTGTTGTCTTGCCTTCCCCTGTTGTCTTGCCTTCCCCTGTTATCTTGCCTTCCCCTGTTATCTTGCCTTTCCCCTGTTATCTTCCCTTCCCCCTGTTATCTTGCCTTCCTCCTGTTATCTTGCCTTCCCCTGTTATCTTGCCTTCCCCTGTTATCTTGCCTTCCCCTGTTATCTTGCCTTCCCCTGTTATCTTGCCTTCCCCTGTTATCTTGCCCCTCCTGTTATCTTGCCTTCCCCTGTTATCTTGCCTTCCCCTGTTATCTTGCCTTCCCCAAAGTTATCTTGCCTTCCTGTTATCTTGCCTTCCCCCTGTTATCTTGCCTTCCTCCTGTTATCTTGCCTTCCCCCTATTATCTTGCCTTCCTCCTGTTATCTTGCCTTCCTCCTGTTATCTTGCCTTCCCCCTGTTATCTTGCCTTCCCCCTGTTATCTTGCCTTCCTCCTGTTATCTTGCCTTCCTCCTGTTATCTTGCCTTCCCCCTGTTATCTTGTGATGTTAGCTACAGTACATACTTCAGTCTGACACTGCCATCGTTTAAGTCGTTTGTGGTGACGTCAAAACAAAGTCAGCAGCAATTGGATCATCTCTAATCAATCAGAATATCAAAGCCAATGACTAATTTTGAAAACGCCTGTGTCCTGTCTCTGGTCCAACCCATTGGTTTCTGGCACCAATCAGAATGGTTAGGATGTGTTTACGTTCTAGAAATTGTCAAGGAGGTATTCAGATCCAGAGTAGAAACTAATATACTCTGTGGGTGTGGCATGGTGCTTGGCCGGAGCAAGGAGTCTGGGTAGCCAGGCATGTAAAACTATGGAGATGAGTGACATGTAAAGGTCGCTACAGTACACTGCTGTATGTCAACACCATTTTTTTTTTCTAATGTGAATTCTCTCTCACTCTCTTGGGCTTACACCATGTAGACCACAGTTCAGTACCTGGCCTAGTTCAGTACCTGGCCTAGTTCAGTACCTGGTCTAGTTCAGTACCTGGCCTAGTTCAGTACCTGGCCTAGTTCAGTACCTGGTCTAGTTCAGTACCTGGCCTAGTTCAGTACCTGGCCTAGTTTAGTACCTGGTCTAGTTTAGTACCTGGTCTAGTTTAGTACCTGGCCTAGTTTAGTACCTGGTCTAGTTTAGTACCTGGTCTAGTTTAGTACCTGGCCTAGTTTAGTACCTGGCCTAGTTCAATACCTGGCCTAGTTTAGTACCTGGTCTAGTTTAGTACCTGGTCTAGTTTAGTACCTGGCCTAGTTTAGTACCTGGCCTAGTTTAGTACCTGGTCTAGTTCAGTACCAGGTCTAGTATAGACCTGGGACAACTCAGGGACTATGGTCTGTAGAACTGGGACACCTCCTCGGGGACTATGGTCTATAGAACTGGGACACCTCCTCAGGGACTATGGTCTATAGAACTGGGACACCTCCTCGGGGACTATGGTCTATAGAACTGGGACATGGTCCTGGGACACCTCGGGGACTATGGTCTATAGAACTGGGACACCTCCTCAGGGACTATGGTCTGTAGAACTGGGACACCTCCTCGGGGACTATGGTCTATAGAACTGGGACACCTCCTCAGGGACTATGGTCTATAGAACTGGGACACCTCCTCGGGGACTATGGTCTATAGAACTGGGACACCTCCTCAGGGACTATGGTCTATAGAACTGGGACACCTCGGGGACTATGGTCTAGAACTGGGGGGACTATGGTCTATAGAACTGGGACACCTCCTCAGGGACTATGGTCTATAGAACTGGGACACCTCCTCGGGGACTATGGTCTATAGAACTGGGACACCTCCTCAGGGACTATGGTCTATAGAACTGGGACACCTCCTCTATAGGGGACTATGGTCTATAGAACTGGGACACCTCGGGGACTATGGTCTATAGAACTGGGAGGGACTATGGTCTATAGAACTGGGACACCTCCTCAGGGACTATGGTCTATAGAACTGGGACACCTCCTCAGGGACTATAGAACTGGTCAGGGACTATGGTCTAGAACTGGGACACCTCCTCAGGGACTCCTGGGACGGGGACTATGGTCTATAGAACTGGGACACCTCCTCAGGGACTATGGTCTATAGAACTGGGACACCTCCTCAGGGACTAGAATGGTCAGGGACTATGGTCTAGAACTGGGACACCTCTATGGTCTATAGAACTGGGGGACTATGGTCTATAGAACTGGGACACCTCCTCAGGGACTATGGTCTATAGAACTGGGACACCTCCTCAGGGACTATGGTCTATAGAACTGGGACACCTCCTCGGGGACTATGGTCTATAGAACTGGGACACCTCCTCAGGGACTAGTACTGTGTAAGACAATGATTCGCCTACAAAGAGGAAAGAAAATAACAGCCTGACCTGGTCAATGTGTAAGAGTCACAGAGTTTGGTCAAACACTAGCCTGTCTGTTTGTGCTAAAATTCCACTCTTTCTACTCTGTTATTGTACTCTGTATGGGCTTCCGAATGGTGCAGCGGTCTAAGGCACTGCATCTCAGTGCAAGAGGTGTCACTACAGTCTCTGGTTCGAATCCAGACTGTATCCTATCTGGCCGTGATTGGGAGTCCCATATTGCGGCGCACAATTGGCCCAGTGTTGCCGGGGTAGGTGAAATAATTGTAAATCATAATTTGTTCTTAATTTACTTGCCAGGTTAAATAAAAAAATATGTGAAACATTGGCATGGCAAGAAGTTGAATGATAGTACAAACAAATCTAGTACCAGGCTATTGGAACACTGCAATCCAGGAAGAAATAATCTCACTTTTGACCCACTGGGCATGTGCAGAGGATACAAACAACGAGAGCTCACCTAAACAGTGGTCTCACTGTCAGTCACGTTTCCCAGTGTTTGGTTTAAGACGGCTTCAGGATCACTTTAACTTCAGTGACATGACTCTGAATTGCATGTGTCGTCTAGCTAACTAGTTCTAAGGAGACAAACACACACTCTCCCCAGAGGAGGCTTGTCTCTTTCCCTATTGCACTGTGAGTGTGTGCGTGTGTGTGCGCGTCCTCTCTCCCAGTTTTCCCTCGGTGCCAGGTCTTGTCAGAATGGGTTAGCTCGTCGCTAGCTGATGAGCCAGCCATGCCAGTCATGTCTTTGATGGAAGGCCAGAGCCTGTAATTACCTACCTGGGTTGCCAGTTATGAGACGGCATCGCCAGGTTCTGTTGTTCTGCTCTTTAATTAAGCCTGGCTCTGTGTGTGTTTGTGTGTCCTCTCAGAGCCCTCATGCAGAGCAAAGCACGCTGGGAGATTTGGCTTCTTGAGAATGTTCCGGAACGTTCTACTGCTCTGTCACATGACATGAGAATGTTCCAGAACATGTCTCTGTTGTTGCTACGCCAACAGGCAGCAGGCACAGGTGATGTTCAGATAGACTATTCTGGAACCAAACCCATGCATCTCACCTTGGAGATGACAAAAGATTGTAAAGGTTGTCAACAGGGGCCTATCTCGCGACCTCTCTCTCCAGTGTTTCCCCTATATAAATGTAGCAGTGCCATTCCCAAAAATATTATAAAAAATGTAACAATAATTTTGAAAATACATTTTGGGATGGTCAATTGTTTCTCTAAACTTTAGCCACATGGCAATATGTGTAGAATTGCAGGAAATTGCGACTCTACGACCTTGAGGAGGGAGTCTAAAACTGTTGGTCGGAGACGGCGCCGTTGGCCACTACCATTACCCCCCCTCCCCCCCCGGTGAAAAAAACCTTGGGGAAATACTATCCCACACAGTACAAACTCTCAGCCCTCCGTGACTCTCAGCCTCTCCGTGACACAGCCTCTCCGTGACATTCTCTCCAGCCTCTCCGTGACATTCTCTCTCAGCCTCTCCGTGACATTCTCTCTCAGCCTCTCCCTCTCCGTGACATTCTCTCTCAGCCTCTCCGTGCTCTCAGCCTCCGTGACATTCTCTCTCAGCCTCTCCGTGACATTCTCTCTCATTCTCTCCGTGACATTCTCTCTCAGCCTCTCCGTGACATTCTCTCTCAGACCTCTCCGTGACATTCTCTCTCAGCCTCTCCGTGACATTCTTCTCTCTCAGCCTCTCCAGTGACATTCTCTCTCAGCCTCTCCGTGACATTCTCTCTCAGCCTCTCCGTGACATTCTCTCTCAGCCTCTCCGTGACATTCTCTCTCAGCCTCTCCGTGACATTTCTCTCATCTCTCAGCCTCTCCGTGACAGTACAAATTCTCTCTCAGCCTCTCCGTGACATTCTCTCAGCCTCTACACGCTCCGTGACATTCTCTCTCAGCCTCCTCTCTCTCAGCCTCCGTGACATTCTCTCTCAGCCTCTCCGTGACATTCTCTCTCAGCCTCTCCGTGACATTCTCTCTCAGCCTCTCCGTGACATTCTCTCTCAGCCTACAAAACAGCCTTTTTCTTTTCCAGTTTGCTTGACTTGATCTTCTGAACTGCACTTCTTCCACTAAACAATCCAGTCTTTTCTTTTTCTGTGTCCAACCAGAGTTGTTCTCTATTCCTCTCGTGAAGAACTCATTGTCTGACAGAACCTATGCCCTATTCCCTATATGGTGCACTACTTTTGACCAGAGCCCTATGGGAAGGGTACCATTTGGAATACATACTCACTGTAGTTTGTCCTCTTTCTTTCACATCTTGCTGTAATTTACCCAACCTCCCCCTGGAACACAGACAGACACACTCGCTGTGCACACACACGCACACACACACACACACACACACACACACACACACACACACACACACACACACACACACACACACACACACACATACAGTGAATAATATCGGATGAATAAGATGAAAGCTATAAGATAAACCTAAGGCATAAAGCTTAGCTCTCTCTCTCTGCCCTGCAGGCTGTTAAACAGTGCAGAAGTCTTCGTTTTACACATAAAGGAGCTCCTGCTCTCCTGAGACACCAGGTCCAGGCCCAGTGTTGTAGTGACGCATGGTGAAGTGGGTAAACGTCCCAAAAGGACGGTGAAGGAAAAGGTGCCCCTGTGTGAGAAATTCGATGAGAAACAGTGACACACACTGTGAATGATCTAAAAGGATGAATCTCATATTGGTCTTTCAATCAGGGCAACCCAAGTTGTACTGTGCAGCAGGCTAATAGTAGGCCTACTATTGAAACAGATAAATGAGCCTGTCAACTGAGGCATAAATTCACATTCCAGACGTTCCATTTCCCCCCCCCAGGTTTTTAGTTTTTCGAAAGTCTTATCGATGCAGTGATATCGTTCTGCCTGGTAGGAAAAGGCTATTTTTGTAGTGAGATAACATTTAGTTGAGAATGTTTTAGGGAAAGCCTTTCCATTTACCAGAAGACGGCTCGGTCTTAACTATATTATTCCTGTTCCTTAATGGTTTGAAACCTGGAAGTTTCACTTCATATTATGAGGCATGTCTTACCTTATTTCAAAGCAGCCAAAATCCCACCATAGAAATGGGGATGCAGATATATATATTTTTTTAAAGACTTCCTGATATGCTGTTCTATTGGTTTACCTAAAGCTTATTTTCAACTTTCTTTCAATGTCGTATTAGCAACCCTTTATAGTTGTTGCATCTTTAGATCTCCCCATATTTCAACTTTTTTTTTTTAAATGGATATTTCCATCTCTGTCCATGAAATCGTTCACATGTGCACTGAGCATTTCGCAACAGTGTTTTCCCACAATATTCCATTATGGGATATTTGCTCGTACGCCATGTGCACATTTTCGGGCGTCAAATATGAATTCTGATCCGTTTCATTGGCCTTATTAATTGACACCTCCAGTACACACTACTTTGATCCGCATCGTGGGGATTAAGAAATGAGTAGACGCTCACTGGAAAACCAGTTGGTATACGGCGTCTACCTGCCTATCCGCTACACCTGAAACATCAGCCCATAACCTGCAGTCAGCTGTTTGGATACAGCTCTGTTATGACAGTCCACAGTGTGTGTGCGTGGGGAGGGGAAGGTGTGTTTGTGTGTGTGGGTGGGTCTCTGTGTGTGTGTGTGTGTGTGTGTGTGTGTGTGTGTGTGTGTGTGTGTGTGTGTGTGTGTGTGTGTGTGTGTGTGTGTGTGAGTGTATCTCTGTGTGTGTGTGTGTGGTGGGTATCTCTGTGTGTGTGTGGGGGTGTGTGTGGGGGGGGTCTCGCTGTTTGTGTGTGGGTGGGTCTCTGTCTGTGTTTGTGTGTGGGTGGGTCTCGTGTGTGTGTGTGTGTGTGTGGGTGGGTATCGTGTGTGTGTGTGTGTGTGTGTGTGGTGGGTCTCTGTGTGAACCCACTAGTGTGAGCCCCAGCCCCTCTACTCTGTGAAGCCTGTCCAGAACCCCTCAATCCCCACTGGTCAGCCTCTAGCCCCAGCCCACTCTACTCCTGAAGAACCTGTCCAGTGTGTGGGTCAATCCCCACTGGTCAGTGTCTAGCCCCAGCCCACTCTACTCCTGAAGAACCTGTCCAGAACCCGGTCAATCCCCACTGGTCAGCACTCTAGCCCCAGCCCACTCTACTCCTGAAGAACCTGTCCAGAACCCGCTCAATCCCCACTGGTCAGCCTCTAGCCCCAGCTCTGTGCTAGGAGGTGGGAAAGATGCATGGATTAGGGAAAGATAGATGGAAGGATTAATAGAGGGAGAGATAAGGTGGAAAGATGGAGGACGAGAGGGTAGAAAGAGGAAAGGGAGTTGGACAAGGGAGGCAGGAAAGGAGGTAGGGAGGAGGGATAGATAAAAGGAAGGATAGAAGAAGTGATGGTTGGAGAGAGGGAGAGAGTGATGGAGTGAGGGAGCAGCCACAGAAGTGGGTCATGGTATTGTGATGCAATGGGAAGCGACACACGAGAGAAAGACAGACTCATGGATGCCTCTTTCTGTGTCACACTGCTTGCACACACACATATGCATACACACACACACACAAACACACACACAGCGAGACCTTAGCTCACTTCACTGCACGAACACACATAAGGGGTAAACATGGGTAAACATGGCTTTTACACAGCAAGACTTACACAGCAAGACTTACACAGCAAGACTTACACAGCAAGACTTACACAGCAAGACTTACACAGCAAGACTTGCATAGCTTTTTGCATTAGTAATAACCTGAGACCTCCTAGATGCTAATTTTGAATAAAGGTATAAGTTATAGAGTTGAAGGGCCAGGCAGGCGTATTTGGGTCATTGTTTATTTGGGCTTTTGCTATGCCATCCCTCTGTGATGCATGTTTTCCCCAGGCCTGCATAGAGCAGAGATTAAGAGATGAATGGGTGGAGGAGAGGAGAGGGAGAGGAAGGGGAGGGGAGGGGAGAGGAGAGGAGAGGATAGGAGAGGAGAGGAGAGGGGGAGAGGAGAGGAGAGGGGAGAGGAGAGGAGAGGAGAGGAGAGGAGAGGAGAGGAGAGGAGAGGAGAGAGAGGAGAGGGTGTTGTTCTAGGAGTGTTTTGGACCCCCCCAGGCCCCACTACAGAACTGTCTCTATGGACCCCCCAGGCCCCACTACAGAACTGTTTCTATGGACCCCCCAGGCCCCACTACAGAACTGTTTCTATGGACCCCCCAGGCCCCACTACAGAACTGTTTCTATGGACCCCCCAGGCCCACTACAGAACTGTCTCTATGGACCCCCCAGGCCCCACTACATAACTGTTTCTATGGACCCCCCAGGCCCACTACAGAACTGTTTCTATGGACCCCCCAGGCCCCACTACAGAACTGTTTCTATGGACACCCCAGGCCCCACTACAGAACTGTTTCTATGGACCCCCAGGCCCACCAGAACTGTCTCTATGGACCCCCAGAACTGTTTCTATGGACCCCCAGGCCCACTACAGAACTGTCTCTATGGACCCCCAGGCCCCACTACAGAACTGTTTCTATGGACCCCCCAGGCCCCACTACAGAACTGTTTCTATGGACACCCCAGGCCCCACTACAGAACTGTTTCTATGGACCCCCCAGGCCCACTACAGAACTGTCTCTATGGACACCCCAGGCCCCACTACAGAACTGTGTGTCTGTGTGTGTCACCACTGTCAGACGAGGCCTATACAGTGTGTTTATATGTGTTCTACACTCTAGGGTATGTTCTGATGTTAGAAGATGTTCTGATGTTAGAAGTGTTCTCTCTGCCTATGGTATGCTGTGTTCTGATGTTAGAAGTGTTCTCTATGACTACGATATGCTGTGTTCTGATGCTAAAGTAATCTCTATGACTATGGTATGCTGTGTTCTGATGCTAAAGTAATCTCTATGACTACGATATGCTGTGTTCTGGTGCTAAAGTAATCTCTATGACTACGATATGCTGTGTTCTGATGCTAAAGTAATCTCTATGACTACGATATGCTGTGTTTTGATGCTAAAGTAATCTCTATGACTACGGTATGCTGTGTTCTGATGCTAAAGTAATCTCTATGACTACGATATGCTGTGTTCTGATGCTAAAGTAATCTCTATGACTATGGTATGCTGTGTTCTGATGCTAAAGTAATCTCTATGACTATGGTATGCTGTGTTCTGATGCTAAAGTAATCTCTATGACTATGGTATGCTGTGTTCTGATGCTAAAGTAATCTCTATGACTACGATATGCTGTGTTCTGGTGCTAAAGTAATCTCTATGACTATGGTATGCTGTGTTCTGATGCTAAAGTAATCTCTATGACTATGGTATGCTGTGTTCTGATGCTAAAGTAATCTCTATGACTATGGTATGCTGTGTTCTGATGCTAAAGTAATCTCTATGACTATGGTATGCTATGTGATCCCAGTTGACTTTAGCCCCTCCACATCAAAAGCCTAGTGACTGACAGAGAGAGAGAGAGAGAGAGAGAGAGAGAGAGAGAGAGAGAGAGAGAGAGAGAGAGAGAGAGAGAGAGATGTCCTCAGAATCCTCTAGCTTTGGGATTTGCTTTTTCTCTTAGCAGTGAGTTCAGTTAGCTTCTTCTTTGTCCTGGGTTCTTCCTTGGTTTAGTAAGCCTCAGTATCATTTCTCTGGTCTGTTGCTTCCTACTGTCTGCAACTACAGACCTCTCTGGCCTTGGTTAGCTCATAATATGGTCATTTAGCAGACACTTTTATCCAAAGCCATTTGCAGTGTTACAGAGCAGAACCGAGCAGAACAGAACAGAGCAGAACAGAACAGAGCAGAACAGAACGGAACAGAGCAGAACAGAGAAGAACAGAACAGAACAGAACAGAGCAGAACAGAACAGAACAGAACAGAGCAGAACAGCAGAAAGAACAGAGAACAGAGCAGAACAGAACAGAGCAGAACAGAACAGAGCAGAACAGAACAGAACAGAGCAGAACAGAATAGAGCAGAACAGAACAGAGCAAAACAGAAAAACAGAACAGAGCAGAACAGAAGAGAGCAGAACAGAATAGAGCAGAACAGAGCAGAAGAGAACAGAGCAGAACAGAGCAGAGCAGAACAGAACAGAGCAGAACAGAACAGAACAGAACAGAACAGAACAGAGCAGAACAGAATAGAGCAGAACAGAGCAGAACAGAGCAGAACAGAACAGAGAACAGAGCAGAACAGAAGAACAGAGCAGAACAGAACAGAGAGCAGAACAGAGCAGAACAGAGCAGAACAGAACAGAGCAGAGCAGAACAGAGCAGAACAGAACAGACAGAACAGAACAGAAGCAGAACTAGAGCAAAACAGAACAGAACAGAACAGAGCAGAACAGAACAAGCAGAACAGAGCAGAACAGAGCAACAGAGCAGAACAGAGAACAGAACAGAGAATAGAGCAGAACAGCAGAACAGAGAGCAGAACAGAGCAGAGAACAGAGCAGAGCAGAACAGAGAACAGAACAGAGCAGAACAGAACATAATAGAGCAGA
>NC_088230.1:34442869-34452869 GCF_036934945.1 Oncorhynchus masou masou
ATACCAACTTATTTCAAGCAGACCACCATTGTTCCTGTGCACGACCCCAACACCATCATTAAGTTTGCTGATGACACAACAGTGATAGGCCTGATCACTGACAATGATGAGAGAGCCTATAGGGAGGAGGTCAGAGACCTGACAGTGTGGTGCAAGGACAACAACCTCTCCCTCAATGTGATAAAGACAAAGGAGATGATTGTGGACCACAGGAAAAGGAGGACCGAGCACACCCCCATTCTCATCGACAGGGCTGTAGTGGAGCAGGTTGAGAGTTTCAAGTTCCTTGCCGTTCACATCAACAACAAACTAACATGGTCCAAGCATACCAAGACAGTCATGAAGAGGGCACGACAAAACCTATTCCCCCTCGGGAGACTGAATAGATTTGGCATGGGTCCTCAAATCCTCAAAAGGTTCTACAGCTGTACCATCAAGAGCATCCTGACGGGTTGCATCACTGCCTGCTATGGCAACTGCTCGGCCTCCGACTGCAAGGCACTACAGAGGGTAGTGCGTACGGCCCAGTACATCACTGGGGCCAAGCTTCCTGCCATCAAAGACCTCTATACCAGGCGGTGTCAAATTGTCAAAGACTCCAGCCACCCTAGTCATAGACTGCTCTCTCTGCTACTGCATGGCAGGCGGTATGGGACCGCCAAGTCTAGGTCCAAGAGGCTTCTAAACAGCTTCTACCCCCAAGCCATAAGACTCCTGAACATCTATTCAAAAGGCTACCCAGACTATTTGCACCCCCCCTACACTGCTGCTACTCTGTTATTATCTATTCATAGCCACTTTAATAACTCTACCTGCATGTACATAATTACCCCAATTACCTCGACACCGGTGCCCCCGCACATGACACATTGACTCTGTACCAGTACCCCCTGTATATAGTCTCCACATTGACTCTGTACCAGTACCCCCTGTATATAGCCTCCACATTGACTCTGTACCGGTACCCCCTGTATATAGCCTCCACATTGACTCTGTACCGGTACCCCCTGTATACAGCCCCACTATTGTTATTTACTGCTGGTCTTTAATTATTTGTTATTCCTCTCGCTTACTTTTTTAGGGATTTTCTTAAAACTGCCTTGTTGGTTAAGTGCTTGTAAGTAAGCATTTCACTGTAAGGTCTGTTATATTTGACGCATGTGACAAATACAATTTGATTTGATTTGAGTTAACTTCAGGGCAAGCACCTTCAAGCACCGAACCATAAACCAACTCAGGTATCGGCTCAGTTCACTTCAAGCACCGTACTGATAAACCATCTCAAGTATTGGCTTTGAAGACATAAAAGCGATTTAATAGATTTTAATTTAGATATTTCACTATGTAGATAACTATAACTATGTAGATAACTATAACTATGTAGATAACTATAACTATGTAGATAACTATAACTACGTAGATAACTATAACTATAACTATGTAGGCAAAGTGTGTGGGTTGAAACTAATGACACCAAACTTTTATCATCAGGGCAATTAAGAGTAATTAATAAGTAGGCCTAAAGATTGGCCTGCAGTATCTTTTAAATAAGGACCTCTAATATTAACTTTAGAAACCTTTTGGTAAGATAATAACGTATATCCCTGCTTTGTGACAGATAAAGCGCCTGTCTGATGTCCTCCTACGTAGCGAGACGTGGTTGCTATGTGGTTGGATGCTCAAAAGATGTTGCCAAGTGTTCCGTGTTAAAGCTTATTCAGTCACAGTGTCCTTGGTTTTACACTTGCCTTAGAGTCACACACAACAACCTGTCAGCCATCCTCTCATAACACATCATGTTCCCCACGTTCAGCCCTGTAGCCTATATAGTTTATCACAGATACAGAGAAATACGGTACCTCTCCAAATCTAAGGTGCTACAGTGTGTTGTGTTGTACAGAGGCCTGGGAGGTGAGCGCTCTGCTACAGTGTGTTGTGTTGTACCGAGGCCTGGGAGGTGAGTGCTCTGCTACAGTGTGTTGTGTTGCACCGTGGCCTGGGAGGTGAGTGCTCTGCTACAGAGTGTTGTGTTGTACAGAGGCCTGGGAGGTGAGTGCTCTGCTACAGTGTGTTGTGTTGTACCGAGGCCTGGGAGGTGAGCGCTCTGCTACAGTGTGTTGTGTTGTACCGAGGCCTGGGAGGTGAGTGCTCTGCTACAGTGTGTTGTGTTGTACCGAGGCCTGGGAGGTGAGTGCTCTGCTACAGTGTGTTGTGTTGTAGCGAGGCCTGGGAGGTGAGCGCTCTGCTACAGTGTGTTGTGTTGTACCGAGGCCTGGGAGGTAAGTGCTCTGCTACAGTGTGTTGTGTTGTACAGAGGCCTGGGAGGTGAGTGCTCTGCTACAGTGTGTTGTGTTGTACCGAGGCCTGGGAGGTGAGTGCTCTGCTACAGTGTGTTGTGTTGTACCGAGGCCTGGGAGGTGAGTGCTCTGCTACAGTGTGTTGTGTTGCACCGAGGCCTGGGAGGTGAGTGCTCTGCTACAGTGTGTTGTGTTGTACCGAGGCCTGGGAGGTGAGTGCTTTTGAGAGCACTATGGTGTGTTGTCCTTGTTAATGCAGACAGAAAAAGTATTCCAACTTCTTAATCATAGCCCCAATTTGGTCCCGCATATTGAATATAGTTGTGGAGAGTTCCTGTAATCCTAGATTCAGATTAGAGGTTGACCGATTAATCGAAATGGCAGATTAATTAGGGCCGATTTCAAGTTTTCATAACAATTGGAAATCGTTATTTTTGGACACCGATTTTGCCGATTTAAATTATATATTTTTTTACACCTTTATTTAATCTCTATTTAACTCGGCAAGTCAGTTAAGAAGACATTCTTATTTTCAATGACGGCCTAGGAACCCCGGGTTAACTGCCTCGTTCAGAGGCAGAACGACAGGTTTTCACCTTGTCAGCTCGGGGGATTCAATCTTGCAACCTTACAGTTAACTTCTCCAACACTAACCATCTGCCTCTCATTGCACTCCACGAGGAGCCTGCCTGTTACGTGAATGCAGTAAGCCAAGGTAAGTTGCTAGCTAGCATTAAACTTATCTTTTAAAAAACAATCAAGCAATCAATCATAATCACTAGTTAACTACACATGGTTGATGATATTACTAGTTTATCTAGTGTGTCCTGCATTGCATATAATTGATGCAGTGTGTATCGTTGCTCCAATGTGTACCTAACCATGAACATCAATGCCTTTCTTAAAATCAATACACAGAAGTATATATTTTTAAACCTGCATATTTAGCTAAAAGAAATTCAGGTTAGCAGGCAATATTAACCAGGTGAAATTGTGTCACTTCTCTTGCGTTCATTGCACGCAGAGTCAGTGTATATGCAACAGTTTGAGCCGCCTAATTTGCCATAATTTTACGTAATTTTGACATGACATTGAAGGTTGTGCAATGTAACAGGAATATTTAGACTAATGGATGCCACCCGTTAGATAAAATATGCAACGGTTCTGTATTTCACTGAAAGAATAAAGTTTTATTCGACCATATTAATGACCTAAGGCTCGTATTTCTGTGTGTTATTATGCTATAACTAAGTCTGTGGTTTAATAGAGCAGTCTGACTGAGCGATGGTAGGTAGAAGCAGGCTCGTAAGCATTCATTCAAACAGCACTATCGTGCGTTTTGCCAGCAGCTCATCGTTGTGCGTCAAGCATTGAGCTGTTTATGACTTTAAGCCTATCAACTCCCAAGATTAGGCTCGTGTAACCAATGTGAAATGGCTAGCTAGTTAGCGGGGTGCGCGCTAATAGTGTTTCAAACGTCACTCGCTCTGAGACTTGGAGTGGTTGTTCCCCTTGCTCTGCATGGGTAACGCTGTTTCGAGGGTGGCTGTTGTCGTTTTGTTCCTGGTTCGAGCCCAGGGAGGAGCGAGGAGAGGGACGGAAGCTATACTGTTACACTTTCAATACTAAAGTGCCTATAAGAACATCCAATAGTGAAAGGTTAATGAAATACAAGTGGTATAGAGAGAAATAGTCCTATAATTCCTATAATAACTACAACCTAAAACGTATTGTTAAAAGGAATCACCAGCTTTCATATGCTCTCATGTTCTGAGCAAGGAATTTAAACATTAGCTTTCTTACATGGCACATATTGCACTTTTACTTTCTTCTCCAACACTTTGTTTTTGCATTATTTAAACCAAATTGAACATGTTTCATTATTTATTTGAGGCTAAATTGATTTTATTGATGTATTATATTAAGTTAAAATAAGTGTTAATTCAGTATTGTTGTACTTGTCATTATTACAAATAAATGTAAAAAGAAATGTCAGATTCATCGGTATCGGTTTTTGGTCCTCCAATAATCAGTATTAGTATCGGCGTTGAAAAATCATAATTGGTCAACCTCTAATTCAGATCATTCAGGCGAGAAAAGCATCACCCAGATAGGTCAGTCGTGTGAGAAACCCGTCATCATGCAAGCGGTCAGACAAGTGAAAAACATCACCCAGATAGGCCAGTCGTGTGAGAAACTCATCATCCAAGAGGTCAGACAAGTGAAAAACATCAACCAGACAGGTCAGTCGTGTGAGAAACTCGTCATCATCAAGCGGTCAGACAAGTGAAAAGGATGGTCAGTAAAGAAAACTTTAAGCTCGTCTCTCAATTAAAAGAAACGTGTCAATACTTTGCCCTTGATAACCAGCGCACTTCTATATGTTGTAAAAACGTTACGTGGTCACTGCCCATATCATTGCATATTGCAGAAAATACACAAGAGTTCAGGGAACTTGCTCTAACAAAGTTAACCATTTTCACTTTCGTGTTCAAAGCGTCTTTCAAGCTGTCAGGCATTCCTTTGGCAGCAAGAGCCTCTCGGTGGATGCTGCAGTGGACCCAAGAGCCTCTCGGTGGATGCTGCAGTGGACCCAAGTGTCGTCGGGAGCAACTGCTTTGCTTTACCACTCCACTATGTCTCCCTGTCATGGCTTTTGCGCCATCAGTACAGATACCAACACATCTTGACCACCGAAGTCCATTTGATGTCACAAAGCTGTCCAGTACTTTAAAATATTCTCTCAAATTGTCCTAAACATAACAGACATATGCCAGGCCTGCTGACTCATCCAGCTGTAACACGTACAATTCATTGGCTTTTTTATTTGACCTTTATTTAACTAGGCAAGTTGGTTACAAACAAATTGTTATTTTCAACGACGGCCGAGGAACAGTGGGTTCATTTTCTTGTTCAGGGGAAGAACAGCAGATTTTTACCTTGTCAGCTCAGGGATTTGATCTTGCAACCTTTCAGTTACTAGTCCAACAATCTAACCACTATGCAACCTGCCGGCTTGTATACGAAGCAGTAATTCACTGCTGTGTCGTGAAACATTGTTGTTTGATGAAGGCATTGTCTGTATAGTTTTTTTGGCCTTTTCCCCCTGCATTGCCCCAGCCATATCCACGGCAGCATGAAGAATTAAGTCCTCCACAATAGTATGGGGCTTGCCTGTCCTAGTCACTGGGTAGATCACCATATAAGACACTTCTAGCCCCTTCTTATTAATGGTATTTGTTGCTTTTATACATGTCTTACTACTTGAAAGTTGTCTTTATTCTTACTCAAAAAACTCCTGTGTCTTGTTTTTCAAATTGTCATGTTTCGTTTCTAAATGTCTGCGCAAGAGTGTTGGTTTCTCGTGAGAGAGTAACGGTTAATGTGATTGGATGAGTAACAGTTAATGTGATTGGATGTTAATAATTTGACTCGGCTACCTGTATTTGACATTGTGTTTTGCTGAACACGTTATGGTTCCCATTGTATTTTTGGAGTGAAACAAGGCTACTCGGGCGAGAAAAAAACTTCACCCAAATGTATAGTTGTATAGTTATATAGTTATATAGCCCCGTTTGAAAATGTGATGATTTCATTTATTTTTTTACTAAATTGTATTTAAAAAACATTTAAATGTGACCCCGATGGCATTTTACCCCGATTACCCCGATGGCATTGCGCGTACCCGATGGCATTGCGCATACCCCCGATGGATGGCATTGCGATGGCATACCCCGATGGCATTGCGCATACCCCCGATGGCATTGGCGATGGCATTGCGCGTACCCCGATGGCATTGCGCCCTCGATGGCATTGCGCGTACCCCCGATGGCATTGCGCATACCCCCGATGGCATTGCGATGGCATTGCGCGCACCCGATGGATGGCATTGCGCGTACCCCGATGGATGGCATTGCGCGTACCCCGATGGCATTGCGCGTACCCCCGATGGCATTGCGCGTACCCCCGATGGCATTGCGCGTACCCCCGATGGCATTGCGCATACCCCCGATGGCATTGCGCGTACCCCCGATGGCATTGCGCCGATGGCATACCCCGATGGCATTGCGCGTACCCCGATGGCATTGCGCGCACTCCCCGATGGCATTGCGCGTACCCCGATGGATGGCATTGCATTGCGTACCCCGATGGCATTGCGCGCACCCCCGATGGCATTGCGCGTACCCCGATGGCATACCCCGATGGCATTGCGCGTACCCCGATGGCATGGCGATTGCGCGTACCCCCGATGGCATTGCGCGTACCCCCGATGGCATTGCGCGTACCCCCGATGGCATTGCGCGTACCCCCGATGGCATTGCGCGTACCCCCGATGGCATTGCGCGTACCCCCGATGGCATTGCGCATACCCCTGTTAAGAGTGGACAGGAGAAGAGGAGGGATCGCATCCTTTCCTAGTGTTCCTAGCCACCTGTTTCACCATGGTCCCTCATCATAACTTAGACAGGAAGTGATGCGTGACGCCGGGCCAGGATTCCTTCCTGTCACCTCTCAGGACATTGTGATGGATGGGGAACAGAGGCTGTTGACATGAGGAGATGCCAGCCTGTCTTACAGACCAATAGTGTATTGTTCTGTTTGTCTCGCTCAGCAGTATAAGACGCTGAAGTGGAAGTTGGGAAGTATGTTTCTTTAGATAAAGCATAATGCCAAGGACCTGGGATTCTTGGCGGAGGCTGGAAGCTGAGACGGAGGGTCACATTTTTCATCGGGAGGCGAGAGATAAATACTGTTGTGATGGTAAAAGGAGAGGAGCGAGGGACACAAGTTATGTTCTTCTGTCCTCATGGGCACCGAAAATGGTACAGGAATGAAGGGGGGATTCTGGAAGAGGAAAGGAGGGGTAGAAGAAGATCAAATTATGGACTTTTTAAAAATGTATTTATTTAACCAGGCAAGTCAGTTAAGAACAAATTCTTATTTTACAATGACGGCCTACCCCAGCCAAACCCTAACCCGGACAACACTGGGCCAATTGTGCGACGCCCTATGGGACTCTCGATCACGCCCTGTTGTGATACAGCCCAGGATTGAACCAGGGTGTCTATAGTGACGCCTCTAGCACTGAGACGCAGTGCTTTAGACCGCTGCGCTGCTCGGGAGCTGGAGGAGTGATGGGATGGGGGGGGGGATGTGAAGGGACATGAGCCAGAGGTGCAGTGATGGAATGCTAATTTTGTCTCTGGAGTGCATTGTGGGAGAAAGCTGTGTTCTGCATTCAGTCCCCTGACACCCAGGAGCGCCAGACGTGACACACACGCATAGCTCACTGGGTTTATTTACAGCTATGGTTCTCCTAGCATCACGTGTTTGCACACGCTGGCAGCGTACGGCGCACATTGTGTGACATGGGGAAATGTCATAAGGAACATGGGTTTCCTCCGTCAGATGGGTTCCCTCCCTCAGGGAACAGTGGTCGAGAGAACATGTGGCCCAGCCGTGTGTACGGGTAAGTAGAGTGTGTAGACTATGGTGGATTGATCAGTGTATGATGACGTCTCTCTCTCTCTCCTCTCTGACCCCAGCAGCAGTGTAACCCAGGGGACCTGCGTGTCCTGAGGAAGGGGATGACCCTGTACCATTCTGAGTCTCAGCTGTCATCCCTGCCACAACGCCAGGACGCACTGCACAACGTGAGTACACACACACACACACACGTTATGTTCTTCTATCCTTGTGGGGACCTACAATTCATTTCCATTCAAAATCCTATATTCCCTAACCCCTAACCCTTACCATAACCTTAACCTGAAACCCAAACTCCTAATTCTAATCCTAAACCTAAACCTAAACCTAACCCCTAAGCTTAAAATAGCCTTAGTCCTCATGGGGATGTGGGAAATGTCCCCATGAGGGATAATGTTCCTTGTTTTACTATCCTTGTAGGGATTGGGGGGGATTGTAGGTCCCTACAAGGATAGAAGAACCCCCCCCCCCCCCCCACACACACACACACACCTCTCTTTACTTACTAAATACACATCTATACCCTCTTTTCTTACCACCATCCTTTGCCTTTCTTTCTCCCACTCTCTCCCTCCAACACATCTCAACCACCCTGTTTAAACCACTGACTCACCAGGCCTTTAGGCTTCCGTCTCCCCAGAGCCTGTTTCAACTGAATCCTGTAGTATAAAATTAATTAGCCACTCTGATCCCTGACCTCTAACCTCTCTCCGCTACCAGAGGAGACCGACCAGACCTCTCTTTGACAACACCCTGATGACCTTACTCCACGGAATCAATACTGCATTTAATCAGGATCTAGTGTACGACCCAGTACACAGGCCTTATATACAGCCCCAGTACTGCATTTAACCAGGGCCTACAGTAGCATACTGAACAGGCCTAAGACACCCAGTACACTGGGTCTGTCCTTCAGTCTCACAAAATGCCCATGACCTTTGACCCATGAGTCTCTCCCAGGCGGGACAGGAGCAGGGAGGACGGCCAAAAGAGGGGGGGAGCAGGTGTCTACTAACCGCCTCGTGTTCTCATCTCTGACTCACTCTCCGTGGAACAGTGTGTTAATGAACCACCATATTTCCATGAAGAAGAGATTACCATAGAACAAGATGTTATTTTCTACGTCTGTTGACAGGGCCTGCCCGGTTAGAGCTGAACGATGCCCGGTTAGAGCTGAACGATGCCCGGTTAGAGCTGAACGATGCCCGGTTAGAGCTGAACGATGCCCGGTTAGAGCTGAACGATGCCCGGTTAGAGCTGAACGATGCCCGGTTAGAGCTGAACGATGCCCGGTTAGAGCTGAACGATGCCCGGTTAGAGCTGAACGATGCCCGGTTAGAGCTGAACGATGCCCGGTTAGAGCTGAACGATGCCCGGTTAGAGCTGAGCGATGCCCGGTTAGAGCTGAGCGATGCCCGGTTAGAGCTGAGCGATGCCGGTTAGAGCTGAGCGATGCCCGGTTAGAGCTGAACGATGCCGGTTAGAGCTGAACGATGCCGGTTAGAGCTGAACGATGCCCGGTTAGAGCTGATCGATGCCCGGTTAGAGCTGCGATGCCGGTTAGAGCTGAACGATGCCCGGTTAGAGCCGATGCCCGGTTAGAGCTGAACGATGCCGGTTAGAGCTGAACGATGCCCGGTTAGAGCTGAACGATGCCCGGTTAGAGCTGAACGATGCCCTGTTAGAGCTGAACGATGCCCTGTTAGAGCTGAACGATGCCCTGTTAGAGCTGAACGATGCCCTGTTAGAGCTGAACGATGCCCGGTTAGAGCTGAACGATGCCCGGTTAGAGCTGAACGATGCCCGGTTAGAGCTGAACGATGCCCGGTTAGAGCTGAACGATGCCCGGTTAGAGCTGAACGATGCCCGGTTAGAGCTGAACGATGCCCGGTTAGAGCTGAACGATGCCCGGTTAGAGCTGAACGATGCCCGGTTAGAGCTGAACGAATACAATATCCTCAGTAAACTTCTTCCACCGGTGTATATTTAACGGATTAGAAAGTGTTTCATTTCCCGCATCTTGTTTTGTTCCTGTTGTCGTGACGTCTCCATGGAGACCATCTCATTATGGTCTGTACTGTGATTGATTGGCTGGCTGGCTTCGGATGTGGCCTGAGTTCACCCAAGTATAAGAGAGAGAGAGATGGAGAGAGAGAGAGAGAGTTGGTGAGGGTGTGGAGAGGTAGGAGGCAGAAAGAGAGGGACGGAGAGATAAA
>NC_088230.1:34460369-34492869 GCF_036934945.1 Oncorhynchus masou masou
GTCCTGTATTATCTATGGGGCCCTGTGTCCTGTAGGGTTATCTGGGGCCCTGTGTTATTATTCTATGTTACAGGGCCCTGTGTCCTGTATTATCTATGGGGCCCTGTGTCCTGTATTATCTATGGGGCCCTGTGTCCTGTATTATCTATGGGGCCCTGTGTCCTGTATTATCTATGGGGCCCTGTGTCCTGTATTATCTATGGGGCCCTGTGTCCTGTATTATCTATGGGGCCCTGTGTCCTGTAGGGTTAATTCTATGGGGCCCTGTGTACTGTATTATCTATGGTTACAGGGCCCTGTTGTTAATTCCCTGTAGGGTTATCTATGGGGCCCTGTGTCCTGTATTATCTATGGGGCCCGTGTTACAGGGTTATTATCTATGGGGTTAATTTTAATGTCCCAGGTTTAATTCCACATGGTATTATCTGGTTACAGGGGTATTATCTATGGGGCCCTGTGTCCTGTATTATCTATGGGGCCCTGTTAATTCCTGTATTATCTATGGGGGTTAATTCCTGTTATTATCTATGGGGCCCTAATTCCTGTATTATCTATGGGGCCCTGTGTCAGGGTTGTATTATCTATGGGGCCCTGTGTCCTGTATTATCTATGGGGCCCTGTGTCCTGTATTATCTACAGGGGCCCTGTGGTAACAGGGTTATTATCTATGGGGCCCTACAGGGTTAATTCTGTGTGTTCCTGTTATTCCACGTGGTTACAGGGTTAATTCCACTGGTTACAGGGTTAATTCCACTTGGGTTAATTCCACGTGGTTACAGGGTTAATTCTGTGGTTACAGGGTTAATTCTGTGGTTACCATGGTTACAGGGTTAATTCTGTGGTTACAGGGTTAATTGCACTTGGTAACAGGGTTAATTCATTCAGGGTTAAAACAGTAAAATTATCTATGGGTTGGGGATAATATTTAACAAAATAACCAAGTGAGGACAGAGATTAATTCTCCCGGTTCAGTTTGAAAGCATTATGAGCTGCAGTGAGCACGGAGGTTCTAAGAAAGTGAGGACAGAGATTTCACCCAGTGCTGTTCAGTTGGGGGAGTGAAAGACCAAGTGAGGACAGGAGATTCCACCGGGGATTCAGTTAGTGAGGGACCAAGTGATGGACAGGAGACATTCAACACCGGGGTTCAGTTAGTGAATGGGGCCCAAGTCCTGTATTATCTATGGGGATTCCTGTATTATCTATGGGGTTCAGTTAGTGAAATGGGGCCCTGTGTGTATTATCTATGGGGATTCCTGTATTATCTATGGGGCCCTGTGTCCTGTATTATCTATGGGGCCCTGTGTCCTGTATTATCTATGGGGCCCTGTGTCCTGTATTATCTATGGGGCCCTTGTATCCTGTATTATCTATCTATTATCTATTATCTAGACCAAGTGAGGACAGAGACATTCCACCGGGGGTTCAGTTAGTGAAAGACCAAGTGAGGACAGAGAGATTCCACCGGGGGTTCAGTTAGTGAAAGACCAAGTGAGGACAGAGAGATTCCACCGGGGGTTCAGTTAGTGAAAGACCAAGTGAGGACAGAGACATTCCACCGGGGGTTCAGTTAGTGAAAGACCAAGTGAGGACAGAGATGCTTTTCCTGCACATAGTGTTTGGGGGCATCAACATCGAAATGATTGAATTCCAGCTTCTGTGTATAAAAAAAAGTTTGCATAACATAACTTATTTGTTTGTTTTCTTTTTATGTGTATGTGCGTACGTGTGTGTGCGTACATGTGTGTGCGTACGTGTGTGTGCGTACGTGTGTGTGCGTACGTGTGTGTGCGTACGTGTGTGTGCGTACGTGTGTGTGAGCAGGTGGTGTGGAGAAAGCTGGGCGACGTGGCAGGATCGAAGCCGTCTATCAGACAGCATCTCTCTGGTAACCAGTTCAAAGACCCCATGTAGTCCATAGCAACCAGAGAGGGAGAGAGAGAGAGAGACCTTCCTACATGCTCTCCAGTCCTACTACCTACACTACCCATAACACCATTCTCCCACTGACTATAGGTCCCATCACCCACCATTCTCCTGGGATATGTGACTGGATATTATACGACCAGGGAAACCACAGAATGGACCTCTCCATCTCTCCCTCACCACTAGTCAACTCCCCATTTCGTTTGAACTTCCAGTGTTGTTGATAACTGGCAGCTAGTTTCACTGATTTGCCACTTTCCTTGTATTACAGATTTTAGGTTTAGAGTTAGACAGGCTTACACTTTACACAGTGCTGATGACTATTACAGACCAAACTCTCATGTTGTTTTGTTTTATGCTAAAAAGAAAGAAACTCAGATGAGAGCTATAGGATCTCTAGGATGTTACAGTGACGCTGTGATAATGTCAGATATGGTTACATTTTGGGTTACAAGTGTCTCGTATGGACAAATCTAGGATCAGCTTCATCCACCTTCAATCCTGATCTTGAGCCTTTAGAGGTAATGTACAGAACTGACCATAGAGCAGAGTCCAGGAGCAATGTCACCCAACTCCTTCATAGTACTTCCCAATAAAAAAAAACAGCTAGCTCCTCTGTTAGTTGTGCTTTGCCTTTATCTGGTTGATTAGCATAATTAGCATTAGCTAATGCTAGCCTTAGTGTAATTAGCCTTAGCTAATGCTAGCTTTAGCAGAATTAGCATTAGCTAATGCTTGCCTTAGCAGAATTAGCATTAGCATCCAAAGTGTTAATACGTGATACCCATTGTGATATGATACGTAGCACCCTATGCTCATAAGAGAAGTCTATTATTAATACAGTACTATTATAGAGATCACTTTTAAAACTAGTGTAAAATATGTAAACAAAAAAAAACATAGCACTGCATTGTTGTTGTTATCGTTTATTTTGAGCTTTTTGTTTTTTTAGTATTATTCTAGCGTGGCCATGTGTTATATACTGACTGTTTTGTGGGTTTTATGTTTTACAAAAGCACACAACTGAACAGGGTTCCTTCTAAGGTAACCACTCATCTTTTTACTGTAGTTCGTTGAAACAAATTATTACTTCATCTCCTCTGTAAACGTATCAAGGCCATTTTAAATCTAAACCGTCTCAAGCCAAGAGTCAATGTTTTTTTTATTTTATTTTTACTAAAATGTACTAGGTTGTGTCTGCTCTAAGACAATCATGTTTCTCAGGTTGGGAAATAACGAGAGCTTTCCCCCGACCCTGTGGCTCCTCTGTGGATATAGTGGGGATTCTTTGTTGATGTTTGGTCAGGCTGCCTGTGTGTACTGTAGTTCTCTGTAACAGACTGATGACACCTGGTTACTACAGGATTGGAGACTGCTGAACACATTTTATACATTCATTTTATATGAAATAACAAGTTTCATAAATCTCAATGACAGAATGTTTCAGAAATGTTCTCTGAAACTTGAAGGATTTTATGCCACTGTCATAAAGGTCAGATCAGACTAATTTGGCTATTTTTGGTCATCAGTAACTATTGCATTAATCAAACCACTGTACAACACAGTATTTTAATTGAAAGCTAAGAAAGTTGTCAAATAAATGGAATGCTTTTCATTTCAATTAGCATAATATGACTGTGTTTTTAGCCATGGTGGATACAGCGGATGAGTTTCAGCAGTGGACTGTGCATGTTTTGTAGAAAATGATTTCTGTTGGAATGTGAGAAAGAGCAAGTCTTCCCTTAGATGTTTTTGGATACAGCTGCGTTTTACCGACTTATAATGATGTCAGATGAAAGAATAAGGACTGTTATGATCAAACTGTTCAAGGCTATTTATTGCCAGGTGTTTCGATAAAAAAAATGGGGAGAGCTATCCAATAATAGGGCTGTCATGGCCAGTTTAAGATTTTGACCTATCAGGAGATTTTGATTGGTATCCAGGTCTTTTGATTGGGCAATTGGTAATGATTGACAGCTCAAGCTCTCCTGGCTCTAGTATTAGTTTTTCCAAATTAGAACATTGAGGCTTCTGACCGTACATTCTTACGATTCGTCCTCCTCGGGTTCTCTCTCATAGGATCTACTACAACAACAAAAAAAGAAAATGAAAGTATGGATTTTCAAAAAGGTGTCCTTTTTTTCTAGGAACAACTGATTTGAAGCTATGATGATATAATGATATGTTATAATGATATACTGCTTTTCAGTCTGGCATTTTGATTTGAGATGTGACACATTTTTCTCTGCATGGAATTTTGAGTTGGATCCTGTGTTTTGAACTTTGTTGTATTTTTCTAATTCTGTATATACGTGCTAAACTAGAAGTCATGATAATCCTCGAACCTAGTCTGCATCTCAAAATAGCAATATATTCCCTAGTGCACTACTTTTGACCACTGCCTTGTGCTGACCCTGGTCATATGCAGTGTGCTATATAAGGGAATAGGTTGTTATTTCAGACACAGACCCTACAGTGTTTAATGCAAACTATTCCTATAGCAACTAGCATGAATGTAAACGTTTTTTTTTTCTTCCCATGGTGATAGTTAAAATTAAAATAAAGTAATTGAACTAGGTCACTTTTAGATGATTTTGAGAAAAAAATAAACAATTACTCTCTTTGTAATTCTGTGTCTTCTCTGAATTCATGTGTGAGGAAATGCTGACTTGAGCTGAACTGATAAACACATACAGTATGATACAAACCCTCCCATACTGAAGTGACAGGAATTCAGAACTTGAGCAAACCTGCACTCTGCTGGTTTATATAGTGAATGATCAATGTACTGTATTTTATTTCTGAGAAACTTCACATTTCAAGTTGGATAAACGGAATGGGACTGACAGTATTGGCGAAAACCTTCAAAGTGGACACAGATACAGGTTAAACCACTGGTCAGTGAATGTGTGGGTGTAGTTTGGGGAGGAGTGGGGGTCACAAACAGACAGTTAAGCTGATTGTTCCTAAGGTCAGGACCTGAGAAGCAGACGGTCTGAACTTCACCTGGGGTGTACTCATTAGTCCAACGGAAACACGTTTCTATTGGACATATTCAAGTAGGTCCCTCCCCGTTCCGTTTGGTTCCTTCCTAGTGAATACACCCCCAGACACACATCAACAACAACATAAAACACTCACCACTCGCCTCCATTTGCAGGGTCGAGGAACGAGTCATGGCAGTAATAGTAGCACTGGCTAGACCAATAACACTACACAAAACACTCGTTTCAAAGTAAGATACATGTATTTTATTATTCCAAGGGCCTACAAGACATAAAAGTGTGTGTGTGTGTATAGAAAGCACAACATAGTTTGTTAAAGTAAAGCCTAATTAAGGCACTATTGATATAAGCATTCTACAAAGATCCCATCGCTCAGATTTCACGTAGTAAAGTTGATCATGATGTACAAATACACCCCTGGCTGTCCAGGGCTCCATCGTCCTGCCGTTCAGATATGGGTTACCACCGTCTTTCAGTTCATGACTCCTACAAGTAACAGTTTAAGTGCAATTACTGTAATTATACAGGGTACATCCAGTCCAATACATTTGACAGATCAACCAATAATCACACAGCTAAATTCAAAAATAATAAGATTGGAAAAAAATCAGTTTGGTATTTTCCCGCGATAAACCCAACTTTGTTTTCCACACACAAGGTAAAGTTATCACAATATTGATTACTGAAAATATTTTATTTTCACAGACAAAAAAAAATGTAAGCAAAAACAAGCAGCCTTTTTGTAGCATTAACCGAACCATCAGTCTAAATAGCAATTTTATTTCCTTTCAATTCATCTCAAAATATGTTCAACCATGTTAAGGATTCAATATCATCTGCCTCGTGTTCTCAAAAGGAACCCTTTGGAATGTGGAACTGATAGAATCTCTACAGAATGCATGTTCAGATTCCAGGGATCATAAAGCTTTACATGTATGGGATTACACAACACCTCTAAGACAATGTACAATAACAGATCGCTCCTTTATTTGTTAAGATCTCCAGTGGACTCCAGAGTCGTACTCATTAGGACACAATGTACCAAACTGTTTTGCAACAGAAAGCCGAAAAGGAGTATTTCTCATTGGACAAGTTCAGATGACCAAACTGAGGGACTTCTGTTTGGTGCCTAATGAACACGACCCAGGACTGACAACAGGAACAGAACTGCTAAGCATCAGACATTCCTCTACTTTTCTCTTCCTCTCATCTCATCCATCCCCCATGATTCATGGGCATGCCAGGGGGTGGCAGGGGCCCCTGAGGCTGGCCTGGTGGCAGGGGGTACACCCCAGGGGGCATACCCATCCCTGGAGGGGGCATGCGTGGAGGCGGAGGGGGGTACTCAGGGTAGCTGTGGTTGTAGCCCGGTGGAGGGTATGCTGGGGAGGGAGGGGGCAGGTTGGGGGGTGGGTAGGCGCTGGGTGGGGGGCCAGGGGGTGGGGCGTTAGGGTAAACGTGAGGGTGATAGGGCATGGGGGGACCGTAGTTGGGGGGCATGGGGGCGTAGGACGGTTCCCCTGTCTTCATTATAGACTGTAGGCTCTGGAAGCCTTCCCCTGACATGTAAGAGCTAGAGGTGGACATTCCCATAATGTAACTAGAGGGAGGAGGAGGAGGAGGGCGGTGGGGCAGGGGAGGGGGCTGGTGGGGGGGTGGGGCGTGAGAGGGGGGAGGGGGAACGGGTTCAGTCCCCACGGCTGGCTCTGCTTCAGGAGGGACCGGTGGTGCTCTACGATCTATGGAGACGGAAAGAAAGAGAGAAATCATGTCATTTCCAACTCCACTAAACACACCATCCTAATCATAGGTTATAATTCCTGTTCAACAAGACCAAACGTTTGAGACCTGAAAACATCCGACACACTTCTACCCAGACAGTCATTCCTAGTATTCCCAGAGTTTAGACTTTACACTCCCTGCGGAGTACTCGTTGCAACAGTAATCAGATTGGTCTGAGAGAGCAGGGCAGGAGGACCGGGGGGGGGGGGTTAGTTATGTATATCGGGATTCTAAGAAGGCCTAAAGATTGGAACGCCTGTTGTGCTTTCTGCTCTTACAGAAAAGCCCTGCACCCACATCTCTACAACTGTCTTTCATTAAAACACACAACATAAATGCCACTTCATCCATCATATAACAACTGACCAGCTATTCTCTCTGATAAGACAAAGAGGATCAGAAGCTAGGGGTCTGGTATTGTAGCCCAGGAGTGGCTGATGGGCCTCTAACAAGCTGGGAGAAAGGGCCGAGCATGTCTGCAGGCTAATTGGTGCTTACTCCGGGAAAAACGTTAGCCAGTAGTCGGATAGCAGCTAGCTAGCTGCGAAGATTCAGGTGAAAATGTCCAGAGCTTGCGGTAGGAATCCGGGGATATGGAGAGAAAATAGGTCCGTTATGCTCTGGTTTGAGTCGCGTTGTACAAACTGGCGGGAACTTTCCGAGCTAAAGGTTAGCTGTGGACCGCTAGCAGTGATTAGCTGACTGCTAGCTAGTGAGCTGGCTAGCTTCTGTTGTGGGATTCCTTATTCGAGGTGAATAATACTTTAGAAAAAAACTGATCCGCACCACATTGTGTGTGGCGGGTTGCAGGAGTGTTTTGAAGTTGAGTTTTAGAAAAAATATATATGCGTATAAAAAGATATATACACGGGACACGATAAAACGAGGACAAAGGACGTCTGACTGCTACGCCATCTTGGAAAATTATGAGAAACTACTGAGAAATAAGACCTGTTCCATGTCATTTCAGCAAGCCATGACACCCATCATCATCTCAGCTAGTTCTGAAATTGTTACTGTTCTTAGAACAGGTAAGAATCGCATTCCTAAAACATTATTATGCTGAAATGTAATTTTAATCTCTGAGAAATTAATCTTATTGATTGCAACAAATTTAATTTATAGGATTCAGATAATGTTCAATAAATAAAGTACTCAAATTCTAATTTGGACCAAACTTCTTCCTACCAATGAGTAAGACATGTGGAATACATTTTGTTGGTCAAGACACCCACTGACCCCCCCCACACCCAATGACAATTCCACCCCAACAACAAGTATACAGTATCAGTTCTCTATGTTTGAAGTATGTTGTATGAAGCTGCAGCTTGGAGTATTGCTTCACCATACTATGTAATGTATTCCCTGTGAATATGATGGCTTTTTCCCCCTGTTCAGAGAAATTTGTCTTTGAAGTCGCTTGCATCATTTACCATAAAGTAGTGTGGAAGTACCAGGTTTTGACCACTAGATGTTGCTGTTCCTTCACTGCCATGCTCTTTTATTCATTTTGCTGGTGTCTTGTGTTTATTAAATAGATCACAACATTTCCTTCGCAACTTTGGGTAGAAAACCAATAGATTTGGCTCATGATAAAACATTTTTTACGTGTGGTCACAGGAACATTTAGTGGTCAAAACCTGGTACTTCCACACTACTTAAGCGAGCAGCTTCAATTACTAATTTCATTGAACAGGGGCAAAAAACATAACCAGATTCACAGGGAATACATTATATAGTATGGAGAAGCAATACTCCAAGCCACAGCTTCATACTACTTGTCAAACATAGAGAACTGATACTGGTTGTTGGGGTGGGATTGGCATGGGGTGTGGAGAATGTTTTAGGGGATTTCTCATGTCTCATTTGTAGGAAGAATTTTGGTCCCAATCAGACATTGGGTAATATACCGTATTTATTGAATATGATCTGAATAATAAAAATTTAAATGGTCAAATTGGGTGCAAACAATTATCTTAATTTCTCAATGATCAAATTATAGTTTCGGAATGCTAATTGTATCTGTTACTAACTACAGAAGCGATTTCAGAACAATCTGAGAGGGTGGGTCTTGAAATCTTCTTTCTGGTGTTTTTTGAGGAGGAACGACCCAAGAGACACTCACCAGGAGGGGGTTGTGAAGTGGGCAGGGGGGGCATAGGGCTCTCCAACCGTGGAATCTTACAACCCACTTGTTCTGGTGGTTTAGGTTCCTCTTTCAGAGAACTCTGAGAAGACAAAAAGAGAGATAGTCACTCACATACACTGCTGCTTCAAGCAGGCACACAATACAAGCACCAAATTTGACCTCTGAGCACTTTCGTTATGGTAAGCTACTACAGAACTATAGAGAAACTATGACGTCGGGGTGGTTGAATGATCACTTTTAGCCATAGATACTACACACGAATGAATGAATGAGTTAATTAATAATTTATTGAATGAATGAATAAACTGTAGTGATCCCCAGAGGGAAAAGTGGGTTTTCTTTATCACCAGCTGAGCTAAAACATCCAGGGACAATGCAGTAAGGCATACAACACACACTCACATGTGTGCGTTTAAGCTGGCGTGGTGGGCTGCCCTGGGGTGAGTTCTTCTTGGGTGGAGGGGGCGGTGGAGCACCCCCTGGAGGCTGGCTCTGTGGAGGTTCTGGAACTGGAGGAGGGGCAGGGACCGGGGAGTGGGGTGGACCTCTCTGCTTGGTCTCCTGCTCCAGGCCTGGAGGGATGGGAGTCTTCCCCTGGGAGTACAGGTCCAGGATCTGGTGACAGATGTCTGGGAAGAGAGAGGTTAGGAGAGGCGAGGTTCGGCAAGTGACAGACAGGGACAATATGGGTCGAATTCTAACTTGATAAATATGCTACACACTGGACATGTTGCATAAATCATGTCAATAAGCGATTTGCTTAGTTATGGGAACAGATCTCAATTTAGGATTCAGCCCTACGAGACAAAAAAAAGAATGAAATTGTTACATTACAAATAAATGTTTTTACACAAAGATCAATAACTTCTTCTCTCTCACAATGTTGGAAGGCAGGTCCAGAAAGGCAAATATACAGCATTACATATTCCACTAGATCCTGTCAGAGACTTCCTGTCTATACCTTCCAGCAGCTCCACTGGGACGTCCTGGACAAATTGCTCCCACCATCGCCGTGACGACTGCTTGGACGTCCACTCCTGGAGGTCAAACTTACACAGCCGTCCGGCCAGGTACATGACTGCTACAGCTATGATCTCTGGTTCCCACTGCAGGGACAGCATGGTGCAAAGACTGGGGGGGGAGAGAGAGGTAGGAACAGAGAGAGAGCAGTTTAGATGTGGAGGCAAATACAAAGTCGTACAATACTCCTCAATGAATACTGTAAGATGAGAGAAGGAGAGAACCAACCACTGTAAGATGAGGTACTATATATGACAGGAAACAGGAGTATACATAGGAGACCTGTAACATTATTAACATACAAGCCCTCAGGTCAGACGTAACTAGAGACACTGTAAGATGAGGTACTATATATGACAGGAAACAGGAGTATACATAGGAGACCTGTAACATTATTAACATACAAGCCCTCAGGTCAGACGTAACTAGAGACACTGTAAGGAGTCAAACTATTGTGTTATGTTTGGCCCACCTGTCGTTGACGAAGGTCCAGGCCATCTGCACCAGCTTCTGAACTTTGGTTTTGTCACCTAGAATGAAAAAAAGACCGTTGGAAATGAAGTGTTGGAAATGAAGTGTTGGAAATGAAGTCAAACTAAGATGGAAACACCACCTTTCAGACCTTTGAGTTGTTTGGCATATCGCAGCAGGAACATGTAAGGGTGTTCCACTTGCAGGTCAAACTTGATCGTCTGTAGCAGGATCCTCTCTAGGACCATAACCTCTTCCTGTTGATGGCGAAAATCCTATGATACATCCCAGGACCCAAACAAGAGCGTAAAGTAAGGAAACATAAGGGCTTTTCACACTACTACTACAAAAAAAAAATCTAGCTGTATTGACTTGGCCTGGTTAAGCATCCACCATAATCTTGAAGGTGCATATGGAGGAATGCAGATATGATGTAATTGTTTTGGTAAACCCAGAGAGTTTTTAAACTACGGCGCGCAACATGGTTCAATGTGCTAATAAATCAGCACAATCTTACCTTTTTTTTTTTTTTTTTTTCAAGTTTACTGTGCTAATGCTGATACAAAAGAAGACTAATGGAGAGCACTGTATAATACGAAAAATGTCGCAAATTAGACATGTGTTAAGTACATGGGGGACACCATTTTTATGGTTGGAACTGTGCTGAAAAGGACCATGTGAAAAGAAAAGCCTATTTTCGAGCTAGCACAGTTTCGTTTGGGTTAGCACGTGTGGCAAGGTTACCAGCAGGACTTCACTGTACAAACAGAGGAAGGAGAAGAGTGAATGAAGTAAGATATTTCTCACCTTTGGGTCGTCTCCAAACTGGGCAAACTGTACGTCGTTCAGTAAGCTGCGAGCCGTCTTGATGATGTCTTTACATTTCTTAGGGGTCTCCTCCACTTTCCCAGCCAGGAAGAGACAACACGCACCTGTCACCTGGAGACAGGGTGCCTTCAGGAAGTGTTCACACCCCTTGACTTATTCCACATTTTGTTGTGTTACAGCCTGAATTCAAAATGGGTTTAAAATGGTTTTTCCTCACCCATCTTTACCCTATACACCATAATGACAAAGTGAAAATATGATTTTAGAAATGTTTGCAAATGTATTGAAAATGAAATACCTAATTTACATAAGTATTCACATGTTAGAATGTCTTTTGGCAGTGATGACAGCTGTGAGTCTTTCTGGGTAAGTCTAAGAGCTTTCCACACCTGGATTGTACAATTTTTGCACAATTTTTTTAGTTTTATTATTCAAGCTTTGTTAAGTTGATCATTGCTAGACAACCATTTTCAAGTCTTGCCATAGATTTTTCAAGACGATTTAAATCAAAACTGTAACTAGACCACTCAGGATCATTCACTGTCTTCTTGCGAAGCAAATCCAGTGTATATTTGGCCTTGTGTTTAAGGTTATTGTCCTGCAGAAAGGTGAATTAATTTCACAATGTCTGTTGGAAACGAGACTGAACCAGGTTTTCGCCAGTGCTTAGCGAAAAAAAATTCATCCTGAAAAACTCCCCAGTCCTTAACAATTAGAAGCATTCTCATAACATGATACAGCCACCACCATACTTGAAAATATGGAGAGTGTTACTCAGTAATGTGTTGTATTGGATTTGCGCCAAACATAGCACTTTGTATTCATAACATAGCACTTTGTATTATGGAAAATATATTATTTCACTGCGGTTTTAATGGTACAATGATTCCCTACACTATACTATCTTGTTTTGTCACATAAACTGAAATTAGGGGAACTATTAAGAGTTTTAGCAACTAGGAAATGGAGGAGCGATTTCTGCATTGTGCAACTTTAATTGCTTTGCCACACTTTTTACAGTATTATTTTAGTGCCTTGTTTTGCAAACAGGATAATAGGATAATTAGGTTACATTTACATTTAAGTCATTTAGGGTCCTGTGTGGCTCAGTCGGTAGAGCATGGCGCTTGCAACGCCAAGCGTCGTGGGTTCGATTCCCGGTAGGGCCACCCATATGTAGTGGCCCCAGCCGACTTGTAAGTCGCTTTGGACAAAAGCGTCTGCTAAATGGGATATATTATTTAGCAGACGCTAAAGGTTAGTATTGTGGAATAACTACAATGTTGTTGATCCATCCTCAGTGTTCTCCTACCACAGCCATTAAACTCTAACTGTTTTAAAGTCACCATTGGCCTCATGATGAAATCCCTGAGTGTTTTTCTTCTTCTCGGCAACAGAGTTAGAAAGGACGCCTGTATCTTTGTCGTGACTGGGTGTATTGGCCTTTCTGGGGAGTTTTTCCTAGCCAACGTGCTTCTACATCTGCATTGCTTGCTGTTTGGGGTTTTAGGCTGGGTTTCTATACAGCACTTTGATATAAGAAGGGCTATATAAATCAAATTGATTTGATATTGACACAGCATTCAAAGTGTAATTAATAACTTCACCATGCTCAAAGGGAAATTCAATGTCTGCAAGTTCTTTGCGAGCATTGGAAAACCGCCCTGGTGTTTGTGGTTGAAATTCACTGCTCGACAGAGGGACCTTACAGATAATTGTATGTGTGGAGATAAACACTATTATTGCACACAGAGTGAGTTCATGCAACGTAAATGACTTGTTAAGCACATTTTCACTCCTGAATTTATTTAGGTCATAACGAAGGTGTTGAATACTTATTGACATTTTACATAAACATTTTTAATTTTTAAAATGTCTTAAAACATAACTCAACTTTGACATTATGGGGTATTGTGTGTAGGCCAGAGACCAACACATCTCAATGTAATCCATTTTAAATATCAGGCTGTAAGAAAACAAAATATGGAAAAAAGTCAAGGGGTGTGAATACTTTCTGAAGGAACTGTGCACAATACACAGGTCTCACTCACCATTTAATCCCAGCACAGGTATGCACCACTGAGATTAAAATGTTGACAACATGACTGTGTTCAATCATTCTGATTTGTGAAGGCAAGTACAGCATTGCAAGTCCCTTTGACTAAGTGTGTTTGCTAAATGTAAATGATAATAGTACTAATGAACATTGCAGAAACACCAGTACTGTAAAGGCTATACTCACATATCTGGGGAACTGTTTGAAGGAGTGAAACATGTAGAAGCGGTGGAAGTAGATGATACCTGTTGCCAAGGTGTCATAATGTCTGATAACAGAGTTAAGGGTAAATTCAACCAACCAGGAGGACTTGAAACCCTTTTTAGTTCTAAAATGTAAAAACTATTTTTGTTTTGTTTTACCCTAATTGAATATACACTGAGAGTACAAAACATTAAGGACATCTGCTCTTTCCATGACATAGCTTTCACCTGGTCAGGCTATGATCCCTTATTGATTTCACTTGTTAAATCCACTTCAATCAGTGTAGATGAAGTGGCAGAAACAGGTTAAAGAAGGACTTTTAAGCCTTGTGACATGAATTGTGTATGTGTGCCATTCAGAGGGTTATTGGGCAAGACAAAATATTTAAGTGCCTCTGAACAGGGTAATGGTAATACGTGCCAGGCGCACCGGGTTGTGTCAAGAACTGCAACGCTGTGGTTTCTTTCCTCAATAGTTTCCCATATGTATCAAGAAGGGTCCACCACCCAAAGGCCATTCAGACAACTTGACAAACTATGGGAAGCATTGGAGTCAACATGGGCCTACATCCCTGTGGCCCAATGAATTGAGGTTGTTCTGGTTGCTCTCGGGTTGTTCTGAGAACACAAGTGGGGATGCAGCTAAATATTAGGAAGGTGTCCTTAATGTTTTATACACTCAGTACACATAGATATACAACATTGTAAATATTTATCACTTTCCTTGTGTATGGTTATATATTTTGATATATTAAATGTTAATATTGTGAACCTGTAATATATTTTGTTTGTGATGTCACCGAGCACTGCCCCTAAATGAAATAACTTTCCAATATCTAGTGTGTAAAAGGATACAGTCCGAGTCTGGTCCCCACATCAAATATGAACCGGGCCCCCTCCCTGCGGTACCGGGCCTCTGTGGCTGGGTCCAGGCCCTCGGACTGGGACGGGGTGTGGGCCAGGTCCTTCTTGTCCCAGTACCAGCATGGCTTGATATGGTCCAGGAAGGCTTGACCACTGGAGGGGTGGTTGTTTTCCTTCATCTGGAGAAGCGAGGAGGGTGATGGAGCCGCTGAACTAGAAGACTGGCAACCGAGGAGGAAGGGATCATTCACAGCATGAATGAATGGTGTTTTGTCATCTTGGATGAAGAAATAGGGTAACGTTAGCTAGTAAGCTAGCTAGCTAGAGTTATAAAAACTAAACATATCACAAACATATTGTGTTGTAAGCTAGCTAGAAGGATGTTTACCTTTATCATTCTAGCTAGCTTTCAGGCCGAAGTTGCTAACGTTAGCTAGCTAAGTTAACTTGCTAAACTTAACTTTAGCACTCCCTCGAGAGGCTAACGCCAGCTAATGACATTTCAACTAATCCAAAATACACGCATGTCTAACGTACGTGGTCTAAAATCTGAAAATAAGCACAATTACCTTTATCATGTAGACTGAATAATGAGTAACACTATCAACAATCGATTAACTCGTTTTATATTTATATTGAATTAGTCATCGTAACATGGACGCCGCCATTTTGTTGTACGTCAGAAGCCGGTGCGGGGGTTGTATGCGTGCGCAGTCGCGTTTTGGACAAAATGACCCACTAGAGAGCGACAGAGAACTACTATTGTAGATGACTCTACCAAAGATAGAACAATGAGCCAGATATATCCAAATCGTGTTCCAAATCACGAAAAAACTAAAAAGATAATTACTTGACACATTGGAAAGAATTACCTTTAAAAAACTGCGCAAACTAGGATACTATTTGGCCCTAACCAGAGTGTACACAGTGGCAGAATACCTGATCACTGTGACTGACCAAACTTAAGGAAGGTTTTACTACGGACAGACTTCAGTGAGCATGGCCTTGCTTTTGAGAAAGGCCGCGGTATGCAGACCTGGCTCTCAAGAGAAGACAGGTTATGTGCACACTGTCCACAAAAATGAGGTGGAAACTGAGCTGCACTTCCTAACCTCCTGCCAAATGTATGACAATATTAGTGACACATATTTCCCTCAGATTACACAGACCCACAAAGAATTGAAAAACAAACCCAATTTGGATAAACTCCCATGTCTATTGGGTGAAATATCACAGCAGCAAGATTTGTGACTTGTTGCCACAAGAAAAGGGCAACCAGTGAAGAGCAAACACTATTATAAATACAACCCATAATTATGTTGACTTATTTTCACTTTTGTATTGTACTATTTGCGCATAATATAACATTTGAAATGTATTTTATTTTGGAACTGTGAGTGTATTGGTTACTGTAAATGTTTATTTCACTTTTGTTTATTATCTATTTCACTTGCTTTTCACTTGTTTCCCACACCAATAAAGCCCTTACATTGAAATGGTATTGTATAAACGTGAAGCATCCAGTAGCAAGATGGATTTTGGCCGACATTCTGCAAATTTTCTCATCGATTAAACATTTGATCCCAATACAGTTTTCTGTTTCCAAAACCAGAATATCTAACTAACTGAGTGTACTGCATTTTGTAGACTTTACCCTTTGCCAAAGTTTCATAAAATTGTGTTGTTTTGAAGGAGTGCAAGGGCAAATTTAGTGATTGGACACGCGCAATTCATAGGCGTTCCCAAACGGAAATATGCAAATAAATACTAGAACGCGCCAATAGGATCTCACTAGCTCGTGCTTGGCTCTGCCCACTTCTCTTGTTCTGCCCACTATGATTCATTTGCTCCCTTTGGAAACGACAGGCTCTGGTTAATCTTGAGTTAGTTATACAAATCTTTGCCTTTAATTTTCTAAGTGGAGGAGCCAAGGGGCCAGTGTTCCGGTTCTTGAAGCACAGTTTTTGCTTCGGTACTGCAGTTTACCTGACGCCTGGCCCAGAAAGACAAGAAGGCGACACAAAGCATCCATTGAATTATTCAAATAATTGTCGCTGAGGCCGATATTTTTTCCGTTACTCACACCCGAAAACATTAAAATGGTATATTCCTCCGGTACACTGTCCTTCTCTCAGCACATATCAAAGCTGCAGGCTAAAGTTAAATCTAGACTTGGTTTCCTCTTCCGTAATCGCTCCTCTTTTACCCCAGCTGTCAAACTAACCCTGGTTCAAATGACCATCCTACCCATGCTAGACTGCTAGATACGTAATTTATAGATCGGCAAGTAAGGTGCTCTCGAGCGGCTAGATGTTCTTTACCATTCGGCCATCAGATTTGCCACCAATGCTCCTTATAGGACACATCAATGCACTCTATACTCCTCTGTAAACTGGTCATCTCTGTATACCTGTCGCAAGACCCACTGGTTGATGCTTATTTATAAAACCCTCTTAGGCCTCACTCCCCCCTATCTATCTACTGCAGCCCTCATCCTCCACATACAACACCCGTTCTGCCAGTCACATTCTGTTAAATGTCACCAAAGCGCACACATCCCTGGGTCGCTCCACTTTTCAGTTCGTTCCTGCTAGCGACTGGAACGAGCTGCAACAAACAGTTTTATTCAAAGGCTCAATCATGGACACTCTTACTGACAGTTGTGGCTGCTTTGCATGATGTATTGTTGGCTCTGCCTTCTTGTCCTTTGTGCCCAACGATGTTTGTACCATGTTTTGTGCTGCTACCATGCAATGTTGTCATGTGTTTCTGCCTGGCTATGTTGTTGTCTTAGGTCTCTATGTATTTTTGTGGTGTCTCTCTTGTCGTGATGTGTGTTTCATCCTATACATATACATATATATATATATATATATATATATATATATCTCCCGTCCCCGCAGGAGGCCGTCATTATAATTAATCATTTGTTCTTAACTGACTTGCCTAGTTAAATAAAAAAATCCTATGTCTGCCGTGTTTTTTGACGGAGTGATGACGTCGTCGCCACTCACGCTGCTCCCTGTGTGCACTGTTACAGCGTTCAAAACAACTGGGGACTGGGAACTCGGAAATCTCTGACTTCCGAATTCAATGCGTTCACGACAACTGTGAACTCAGGAAAAAAACGAGCTCTGACTGGGTAAATTCGTTTTGAAAGGTCATCCAACTCGGAAATCCAAATCTGGCCTCTTTCTTTTGCTCAGACTTTCCGACCTGAAGAACACTGACGTCATGATTTGACCTCGTTTTTTCCCCAAGTTCCCAGTTGTCGTGAAAGCATAATGAGTGCTCGTGAGCATGTGATGTTGGTCCGTATATAACCGGATGCAACCCGGATATAGACGGTCCATGAATCGGCGTATAAAACCTTAGTAGTGTAATGACCTGACTAGATCATAAATGAACAATTGTCCAGACAGAGGCTTGAGTTTGCGAATTGACGGTTTATTAAACCAACTTTACACAGGCTACTGTTTGGGCCGTAGCACACGCCAAAAAGATAACAGATAACCCACAAGCCAATCGTGACCTTCTCTTGGGAAGCCCAGACGTAAGAGAGAGAGAACAAAAAGCTGAACCTGGTCTTAACTTCCAATGCTCCACCCCCCCTCCACGCCACTCCGCCAACCACCAGGATGCCCGTCATCAGAACATTCCAGGCATTCCCGTGATTGGCAGATAGCAGGTTGATTGACATGTCGGACCCCGCGAACACCGGGTACTGGTCAGTACAACACAACCACCTCCTAGCCTAACACATAACACACAGCTGTCTGTGCGGGTCGCTACAGTAGATTACCTTGAAAACAACAGGTCGGACATTTTGGACGCGGCCTCCAATTCTTATTATACCTCAGTAAAAGGAGTTAAATGGTCAGTCCGAGTTCATGAATGGATGGATAAATGAAAAAATCAATCAGTGGCCACAGCCCTGCCACTGTCCAGAAGATGACGCTGTTTTATTATATGATAACAGCTAGCAAACAATGTAAATAAAGTAATTGCTTGCGTTAATAAGCAGCATACTTGACTCCTCTCTGTCATATTATTGTTTTGGTACATTTTATTTGAGTAAGGTCATTCCAGAATGCAGAATGCAGTAGTTTCACCCTCACTCAGTGCCTTCTGTGGTGGAAGGGCAGCCAGAGGAAGCACAGAGCGTATGCATCGTAGATCTTCTTTGGTTGCGAGTGATTGGCTCAGGGTGATGTCACTCACGGGACCTACTAGGAGACACTGAGGGCCAGGGAGCTTCTGCCCCCTTGGGTGCTGCCATACAGTTACATTGGCAGTGCCCATCCAAGGAGGCTCAAAGTCACAGATAAGTCAGCATCTTTTCTCCGGTACCTGTGATTGGACTGATGCGTGTCAGCTTCATTGTTTACCACGGCCAGCTGAAAAGTTACTATGCTGATTATCTCCTAGCAAATCATTTTCAAATTTAGCATTATGAAGGAAATGTAGAGATAAAATGTCTCGGTGCTCATCAGCGACTAAACATTGAAAGGTCATCCATTAAAATAAAGCAAGCTGGTAAAAAAAAGTTTCAACTGTGGTTGGTAGTGAGTGGAAGCAGTGGCTAACATCAGTTTTGAGGAAGCTATACTCCGTGGCTTGTTGTTAATGTTTGATGTCAGACTGTTATACGCATGGAACTGGAACTATACAGTAGATGTAGCGAGGGAGTAACTTTATAAACCTTGTTGCTTTTATTCTTAACCAGAGCATGTTGGTAACAGGCAGGCAGGCAGGCCCACTCAGAACGGTGTTTTGGCTACGTCCCAATACTGTAACAATTAAGCAATATTGAAGACCCATGCAGAATTTCACTATGGGAAGTAAACTGATCATAAATTCATATTATAACGTTTGTGTGTGTAGTGGTTTTGAATGAGTTTTACCCCTTTGATAGTTTCAGGATCGGACCCTTTTTCCCATTTTCTCCTAAAATGACCCAAATCTAACTGCCTGTAGCTCAGGACCTGAAGAAAGGATATGCATATTCTTGATACCATTTGAAAGAAAACACTTTTAAGTTTGTGTTAATGTGAAATTAATGTAGGAGAATATAACTTTAGATCTGGTAAAATAAATAATACGAAGAAAAAAACATTCGTTTTTTTTGTACCATCATCTGCGAAATGCAAGAGAAAGGCCATAATGCATTATTCCAGCCCAAGCGCAATTTAGATTTTGGCCACTAGATGGCAGCAGTGTATGTGCAAAGTTTTAGACTGATCCACTGGAGTCAATGCATTAATTTACTACTGGACAAATTGATAAATATATAGGGTTTTCTTTGGATTGTCTCGTTGCCTCTTTTACTGAAGACCTTACAGATATCACATTATTAATTGAGGGACAAACTCGGCCTACTGCACAATCAAGTTGATAGATTTGACTAATACATCAGTCCATATTGGGCAATGTGTTTGCAATTTCAGAGTTGACTAGAATGGTGAAACAAACTCTTTCCCCATCACTCAAGTTTCAGTCAAACAAAATCATCTGATTTGTATTTGGTTGAAGGAAGGAGATAAATTGTCCCTGTCACAACTAATGTGTGTCGGGTTGTGTCCAAGAACATGAGGCAATCGGCTCCCAATAGCCTCGCTCATCTCTTCCCATTATCTCTATGTGAATCTATCGCCCAACTCCCAGAGAACAGACAGCTTTGAAACATTTACTTAATCCCAATTAAAATCTGGAATCTGCATGCATTATTAACCCCTTCTTAGACAAAAGCCTATTAACTGTGGTAAGAGTTGTCACATTGTGTGCCGTGGGCCACTGTTGCAAGTCTTGTCTGGTAGTTTGTTGCCCATAGCAAGAGATCTTAATCTGTCACTCAGGCCGTAGGACGCACACGCACACACACACACACACACACACACACACACACACACACACACACACACACACACACACACACACACACACACACACACACACACACACACACACACACACACACACACACACACACACAGTAAATAATCTCATGAATAATATACTCCTTTCTTCTGTATTAATATTAAACAGTGCATAATGAGGCACTATAAGCAAATCCCAGAGCAATATTCCTATTAACCGTGATGTGTCCCTACAGTGAACCTCTCCTTGTTTTCTCATTGTCCTTTTTCACATGATGTTAAATTATTTAACCTGTACTGTGAGCTCAATTTTTTGTTGTTGCTGTTTTGGCTCTGTACTCCAGCACTTTTGATTTGAAATGATACAACAACCACGAGGTTGAAGTGCAGACTGTCAGCTTTAAATTGAGGGTATTTTCATCCATATCGAGGGAACCATTTAGAAATTACAGCAGTTTTTGTACATAGTCCCCAATTTTAGAGGACAACTAGTATTGGAACAAATGTACTTATACAGTATGTGTATTAAATATGTCATAAGTTTAGTATTTGGGGCCATATTTCTAGCACACAATGACAACATACAGCTTGTGACTCTACAAACTCATTAGATGCATTTGCTGTTTGTTTTGGTTGTGTTTCAGATTATTTTGTGCCCAATAGAAATGAATGATAAATAATCTATTGTGTAAATTTGGAGTCACTTATGTTGTAACATTTCAATTCCAAAGTGCTGGAGTACAGAGCCACAACAACCAGTAATGTGTCTCTGTCCCAATACTTTTGGAGCTCACCGTAAATCACATTTCACTTGGCTGCTTTGTTGTTTTCTTGCTATTACAATTGGGACTCTGTAGAGATCCCATGAACTTTGGAAATGTTCATTGACGGATTGCATTAATGCACATATGTTATGTTATTATTCAATAGCATTTCCATGACAACACTGTACATTTTCAGCCCTTACTGTAAAGTCCTTAATGCCCTTAGCTTTACAGTAATTTCCCATTCCCTGCGTTGAATGCCCTCCAGTGTTTCAGTTACTTTACTCTCATGGTCTTCCCTAACACAGTACTCACACAGCGCTGACACGACAAACTTGTCTCCTCAGAAGCAACACTTTGGACTTAAAAACTTTCCTGAGTCCACAAGCAGTATGTTGTGGTGTCTTGGCCCGATGCTACCGGGCTATAACTGTCTTTGCCCTGAGCCAACAGCGATCCGCCATCATGGAGCTATACTGATGTTTTATTGAGGAACCCAAGGGGTAAGGATCAGGGAGCTGGGACTCAGGGAGCCGGAGGGATCATGGTAAGAGTGTGTAACTTTTCTCTCTGTTTCTCTGTTTCTCTGTTTCTCTCTCTCTCTCTCTTTTTCTTGCTCTCTCTCTATTTCTCCCGCTCTCTCTCTCTCTCTCTCTCTCTCGCTTTCTTTACTGTGCATGTGTATATATATATATACAGTGCATTTGGAAAGTATTCAGACCCCTCAACTCTTTCAACATTTTGTTACTTTATAGCCTTATTCTAAAATGGATTCAATGTTTTTTCCACATCATTAATCTACGCACATACCCCATAACAATGTCACAATGCCCCATAATGACATCACAATACCCCATAATGACAAAGCAAAAACTGTTTTTTTAGAACATTTTGCAAATGTATAAAAATAAATGAAATATCACATTTACATAATTATTCAGACACTTTACTCAGTACTTTGTTAAGCACATTTGCCAGCGATTACAGCCTTGAGTCTTCTTGGGTATGACGCTACAAGCTTGGCATACCTGTATTTGGGGAGTTTCTCCTATTGTTCTCTGCAGATCCTCTCTCAGGTTGGATGGGGAGCGTCGCTACACAGCTATTTTCAGGTCTCTCCAGAGATGTTTGATCGGGTTCAAGTCCGGGCTCTGGCTCGGCCACTCAAGGACATTCAGTGACTTGTCCCAAAGCCAATCCTGTGTTATCTTGGCTGTGTGCTTAGGGTCGTTGGCCTGATGGAAAGTGAACCTTCGCCCCAGTCTGAGGTCCTGAGCGCTCTGGAGCAGGTTTTCATCAAGGATCTCTCTGTACTTTGCTCTGTTGATCTTTCCCTCAATCCTGACTAGTCTCCCAGTCCCTGTTGCTGAAAAACATCACCACAGCATGATGCTGCCACCACCATGCTTCACCGTAGGGATGGTTCTTGGTTTCCTCCAGATGTGACGCATGGCATTTTGTTCAAAGAGTTCAATATTGATTTCATCAGACCAGAGAGTCTTGTTTAGCTTGGTCTGATACTGTTTCGTTATTGTTTTATTCTCTTTACGGTTTAATTATCAACGATCTGGTCGGTCCTTTATTTCATTTTGTGACTTTTTTTTTAACCAGACAGAACTTACATGGTTTTGTAAAGTTGTTGTAGAGAGTCCTTTTGGCAATCTCCAAGTGGGCTGTCATGTGCCTTTTGCTGGAGCTCTGTAAGAGTGACCATCCGGTTCTTGGTCACCTCCCTGACCAAGCCCCTTCTCCCCCGATTGCTCAGTTTGGCCAGGCAGTCTGTGAAGAGTCTTGGTGGTTACAAATAAGAATATGAATTTGTTCTTAACTGGCTTGCTTAGTTAAATAAAGGTTCAATAAAAACAATTAAAAAAATATTGATGGAGGCCACTGTCTTCTTGGGTACCTTCAATGCTGCATACACTTTTTGGAACCCTTCACCAGATCTGTGCCTCGACACAATTCCTTCCACCTCATGGCTTAGTTTTTGCTCTGACATGCACTGTCAACTATGGGACCTTATATAGACAGGTGTGTGCCTTTCCAAATTATGTTCAATCAATTGAATTTACTACAGGTTGACTCCTGGATGATTCATCTTAAGGATGATCAACGGAAACAGGATGCACCTGAGCTCAATTTCAAGTCTCATAGCAAAGGGTCTGAATACGTATGTAAATAAGGTATTTCTGTTCTTATTTGTAATGAATGTACAAACAATTCTAAAAACCTGTTTTCACCTTGTCAGTATGTGTTATTGTGTGTAGATTGATGATTTAAAAAAAAAAGTATTTAATCCATTTTAGAATAAGTCTGTAACGTAACAAAATTTTGAACATTTCAAGGGGTCTGAATAGCTTCCGACTGAACCGAATGCACTGTATATACATGTCTCTCTCTCTATGTTGCTCTCTCTCTTTCAATTTGTCTGTTTGTCTCTTTCTCTCAGTCACTGTCTATCAATTTAAATCTAAAGTTCCTTTATTGGCATGACGTGTTGATACATAATGCCAAACCCCAAGTCACATTATAAAAAAGAGTAACAATGATTAACAATAGAAAATAAATAGGTTATGGAATTCAGCAAAATTATCAAGTAACAATGTTAATGGACTAGATGAAATAATAATAGCAATAGAAACGGTCATTGTAAATGAGAATCTGCTCTTAATTGCCCTGCCTGTTAAAAAATATACAAATGTATATATAGATACCAGTCACTCTGTGTACAATGCCCTCTTGTCAAAACGTTCTGCTTGTTGACAACACACATAGATTACCTATTAGATATCCGTACACCGTTTCTAAATTAGGGTCTTCTGGGATTATGTTGATTTGAGACAGAGCTGATATGACATTTCATTTATATAAATAATGACTGTCCCGGACATCCCATAGGCCTGGCCTCAAGCAATCAGACTTCTAATGCTCTTAAAATGTACTTTCATGTAATATTCATCGCAGCCTATAATAAATGTTGTATGCCATTGCCTCGGTTGATCTGAAATGGAAATTGTGTCCACATGAAGTTCATACTTAATTTGATCATACTTAATTTGATCATACTTAATTTGATCATACTTAATTTGATCATACTACATTTTGCAGTCACTAAAATGTCCTCATTCGTATGTGAACAATATAGCAATTAGTATGCTGTGGTACTTACATGATACTTCATTAGATTAAAGATGCCCCTGTTTCACACTAATTGGGGCGCGACTGGACAGACAAAGGTGAGGTCCTAGGAAATCTACATGTATGAAAAGCGTTAAAACTATTTAAGGGCATGTATTTATCTAAAAGAATGTTACAAACAGTCTGGAATAATTGGAATGTGGTGTTAACCTTTATACACTAATGTCTCTCAAGTGGGTCATTCAGTTTCATCATCCAATCTATGATGACCAGAGAGCATTACACTTGAATGTTATTGAAGGTGTTTTTTTCTTCTCAAGGAGGCCATAGTACTTGACTGAGCTGATCATGCTGTCCAAATACATATGATTTAAATTGCTATAGAAATCCCTATTATGGCAAATTAAGTGGCATTTTTAAATGAGAAAATTATGTGAGGAAATGTGACAGTTGAGAGATCAACTGTTCTGAGACTCGCTAACAATGCACATATTGTACAATGAAGCCCAATAAAGTGACACACAGCCACAGGGGAACGTTAGAGGAGGCTAACATCGTCATGCCAACAGAGGGTACTGTTGCTTCACAACAAGGTGGAGATGAATATGTAGAACACAGACAAACACAGGGGAGATTTCCCTTTTGGCATACCTGTGCAGTATGTCTGTCTATTGTTATACATGTCACAATGGACTGTTTTCCCATAAATTGTTATTGTTTAAAATGTGAAATGTTTGCTACCTCAATTAATTCAAGAATCATTATAGGCCAACATGTCTGAGAGTGTCTAATGCACAAAATTAAAATATACTGTCCTCATAACAATGGGTTCTTTTTTATTATGCATTATTGCATTAATGCCTCAATTAATTATAGCCTAATGTTCTTTTTGGCACAGCATTTTTTATGTAGGCCTCCGTGTCTTATTTTACATATTAGCAAAATGATAAACAACTGAAACACTGCATTAGTAATAAACATAATATTTAAGAAAAATTGCTATAGCATTTACGCAAAGCGAATGTCGGTAGCCTAATTGAATGTAGAATCAAATCTAATTTGGACCAAATCACTTCTATGCTTACCCCAAAACCCCAGTCTTCAAATTACTCAGGCTCAAAGTAGCCTTATTGACAGTTTAAAGCTTTTTCAAAATCCACCTTGAAATCTGTTACATGATATGCCATCATCTCATTGTGAAAGCGATTTGCAACGGGTTGTCTGCGCTGCATGCGCACACGATTTGCGTTGGTTTCCTCGCGCTGTGTCCATTTGATTCCTTACCGCACGCGCCAAACGCGCGCACTCCAGGTAAGCCAATGGGCACGCGAGTCACCGCTAGTCGCCCCCACTGCCCCCAAGTCCCACTAATGTCTCTCTCAGCGTGGACGCAACGTCACGTCCGCACTTGAACTTGAATTCTTATCCCATTGTACAGAGGCAACCCCAGCCACACACACACGAAGGGGTCCTCCCAAAGCAACAAGACGGAAACACTGGACCTCCGCTGTTTGGAATGAGAGAAAGAGGAGGTGTTTGGCTGTAACTGGCTGTTGTCTCCGTCTCCCCCTCAACTCCTAGAGCGTAGAGTTCCATGCCATTCCGTTCACCGTTGCCAAGACGCGCGCCGCGAGGACTGAATGGGGCCAAAGCTCACATCACGTAAATGAGTAGCTAATTTATTATAATTATTTAAGAACATATCAGAGGAGAAGAAGAGGTGACAGTTGAATCGAATATTGACCCATCGGTCGAAGAGTGGCATGCACCGTAGGCTACTCCAGTTGTCAACGCGCTGCAGAAGAGGGCACCTCGTCGGAATTTAAATTATCGTTATTCTCTGCAATTATTACAATATCCATTGCTGTATTAACAAAAGATAACCTTCCAGAAATATTTGCATGCACCTGCATGTTTCTGTTGTGTCCTAAAGCTTCCTTTGGCAATTCCAGGTGTTGCGTTTAGGGTGAGTGATTCTGCGATAAGAGAACTGGACAATTGAACAACGGTTTTTACCCGCCTTTCAACAACCACAATAAAAAACACACTAGGCTCATTTTCACTTGCAGTAGCTTTGTGTAAATCGTCTGAATTGGAAGCAATTTGGAAAAAGTTACCGGGCACCAGACCAGCGAAGGATCATCACGGAGCAAGCCAACCCCAAGCGCAGGTCTCCGGGCGATGCCAGAGTAGATGCAGGGGCAATGTCCCGTCGCAAGCAGGGGAACCCTCAGCACCTACCACTGTCGCAAAGAGAAACAATACGACGTGAGTATGATCACCTTATAGATCAATTGTTAATAGCCTAAATATGTGAATTTAGCATATTATATACCAGATTAAATTACCATTACCACGCGCAATTATTAGGATGAATTTAGGCCTACATGTTTACGGTGTGATACTGGAGCAAGCAAGATAGATTTTAAACACGTGTCTTATTCTATAGCATAGCTATTTATGTTTAATGCAAACCACTTTTTTTGTATCTTTGCAAGAGGGGTGGAATGGTCTGATTTTTAAGCAGTCTTTGCAAGAACCTGAAAAATCAAAAGTCCAGAATAACTTTCTTTGTAAGGATACTGATGTCCTGAAAAAGAATCGAGCGTTATAACCAGCCTTCATAGGTCATTGTTTCGGGCGTATTCAACCAATCATTAATTCACATTTAAAACCAAAATAATTGTGCAACAAAATACATACTATTTTATTTCACAATTTACAATTCCAAATGTAAAGATAATGTATTTATTCATTCTTATAGCCTATTGTTGAATCGTACATTTCTGTCCCTGTGGCTAAATGTCAAGTGGCTATTAGGCATTGTGTTATTGAAATTAATTAACCAAAATTGCACTCGTGTTTTAAAGTACAATTTGTTGAGAAGAGATGTGACACTCATAGACTACTGTGTGCGAAGATAAATAACATGCCATCCTGGTTGCTTGGAAGCCTTTCAAAAAATATTCAATTAGACTTTAGTTGTGCATTACGCCATATCTCTCTCTCTCACACACACACACACACACACACACACACACACACACACACACACACACACACACACACACACACACACACACACACACACACACACACACACACACACACACACACACACACACACACACACACACACACACACACACACACACACACACACACACACACACAATTCCTTGATCAGTCCGTGAATTGTATCCTCCTGATTTTCCCGACACCCTTTATTATCTAAGTTAGCCCATTCAATCATGCATTTTGAGAATGGTATTGCCTATGCCCTTTTCTGCTGGACGAAAACTATGTATTTATGTCAGCGTGACATTCAGGTGAATATTGATTACATAATTATTCTATGCAGTCTAATCGTTTCTTTCTTTTGGCCGGAGATGCTGCAGTTGTTGCGGGTATTATCGGCATATTGTGCATTATAGACCTGCAGTTTATTAGCGAAAAGCCATGTCTGGATACCAAGTTATTGGGAGAGAAGAAGAGCACGTGGATCAAGGTTGTGAATAGTTAGTTGATGTTCAGCCGTCTGGTAGGCCTATAATAACTTATATTGGAAAAGGACGGGGTATCTAAAGTACCACCAACGTCACCAAAATGCTTGAAAACGATTAGCTTCTTGTCGTGGATTCCAGGCTGGTGGATTCGGGTAGTCAGGCCTTCATTTAATGCCGTAATCATCAGTAGTTAATCGAAGTGAATTTCCTAGGCCCGAACCGATATGTTATAGATTACATCTGATTGAAGATTGTTGTGGGCATATGAGTAAAATACGTTACATAATCACATTTTAAATCGGTTAAATAAATCCAGAGTTTTCCCAGCGCTCTCTCCCGTTCTTAAATCCAATTTCATAGTGGCCTAATCTAGCTAATTCATAACAGAGGTTTATGATGTAATCTTTGGATAGATCTGTTTTGTGTTGAGCGGGGTTAGGTACATTATGTCCTACCCAACACTATTTAACATGTAGACTAATCATTTACTCTGAAGCCTTTTTACTGGATTTATCCCCAATTTATTAGACCTTTAAATCTTCTTTTTATTCTATCATGACTTTTTAATCTTTCAGTATTTTAATCCTCAACCCCAGATATCAATACCAAGTATATATACCAAGTATATATATATATATATATATATATATTTTTTAAAGCAAGTATAATCATAACAGATTGAAGAATTAAATTGAAATAATTTATTTTGAACCAAAATCATTTTGCATGTCACAAAGGCTGTTTCAATTTTCACCCCAAGACAAAGGAAGGCCTAACATTCTCAGTGTAGATCCTGTTACCTTCATTACCTTCAGTTGTGGTCTAACCTCGCGTGCTGATGTGACTTGTAATATTGTTGTAGCCTAGGCATGCATCCTATATACGAGATGCTCTGCAGTGGTTGGATCCCTGCTTGCTGCAGCTGGGACTGGATTCCCGCTGTCGGCTATCAGACAGCAGCAGCCATTGGTTGTCAATAGGCCTGAGTAATCAAATTCAAGTGCTGTCATTCTCTCTTCATAGCAGGTGAGAGGAGTCTAACATGATAGCAGTTAAATCAGCAACCTGGTCAGTTGCTGCAGGACGAGGACAGGAGTTTTGTGTTACAGTTGTTTTCATCAGGTGTCGTTCACAGCAATCCCCTTCCCCATGTATGTATATAATGTGCTCATGAGTAGAACTGAAATAGGTACAGGCCCATTGACTGCGCTCACTGTAAGTGTTATTAGATTACATGTATTACTGAAAGGACGGGAGATGTAACAGGTTTGTAAGAGAGGCTACATCTGCATTGTAGGGATAGCAGCAGGAAAGGGTGTTGTTTTCTGTCTCACAAATCACCCGTTTTTCAGTTGAAGAATCGGTGAGGATGATGGACAGGTGAGCCCGAGGCAGGTCTGTGTTTAAGTTCATCAACAGCCCTCGGGATGCAGCTCGTAACGTCACACAGGGCAGAGGGGACATTCCACCACTATAATAACTCCTACACACCTATGGCTCATTTGCTTACAGAGCTACGGAACGAACCGTCTGTTCAAATATTTCAAACAGTTTGAAAATCCTTTTTCAACGACAACCTATCTATAGCGAATATCTGAAACTGTGAGTGTGTGTGTGTGTGTGTGTGTGTGTGTTTGCATGTGGGCGTGTGTGTATTTATGACTGGGAAGGACAGAACAGTTACTGACATAATGCTAAGCCAGAGGATTTAAACAATTCAACTTTAACGTTAAATACAATGCATATATTCTATGAAAGAAATGTAATTAGACTATAAACTAGGAAAGAGAGAAAGACAGAGAGGGAGAGAACAAGAGAAAGAGAATGTAGAATTTGTATGTGTCCATCTGCCCATCTGTCTCCCCACCTGTCCCTAATTCTGTCCACCTGTGTCTGCGTGTGTACATAGGCATTGTGTGTGTGTCGCCGTGTGTGTGTGAGGTTTTGTGTGTTTGCAATGTGTCCATGCCTGTATTTACAGTATAGGCCCTGCAAATGAATTAAGCCAAATACACGTAGTGTTCTCATATGTGTGTAAACCGATACTGGGCGAGCTGCCTTGTATCATGCCATAACCCCCAGGTTAGCCCTGGAGGCAATACACCCATCTAGGAGGGAGAGAGGGAAGGGGAGATGGACGGAGGTGCGTATAAGGAGAGAGGGAGGGTGGGAGGGGGGGAGGGAGGGGAGAGGGACGGAGGTGCGTATAAGGAGGGAGGGAGGTGCGTATAAGGAGGGAGGGAAGGGGAGAGGGACGGAGGTGCGTATAAGGAGGGAGGGAGGGAAGGGGAGAGGGACGGAGGTGCGTATAAGGAGGGAGGGAGAGGAGAGGAGGGAGGGAGGGAGGGAGGGAGGGAGGGAGGGAGCAGAGGCTAAAGGACAGTGTTGGGGAGTAGTTCAACTAGTAATTCAAGTACATTTTACAGTAGCTTGGTGGTAGTTGAACTAAATTGAATTCTTGGTAGTGTTACCTGTAGTTAATTACTTTTTTGTAGTGTTGTAGCTAACTACTGGAACTACAAACTACTTTTTTTTGCAAAAATAGTATAAAATGTAGCTTTGAGCAGCTATGAACGGGGTTCACAGGATGACAGAAAGGACACGATCAGTTGAATAACAAAGCAAGCACTCTATCATGTAGGAACTATTTTCCGTTATGTGCAAGCACTGAAAGCATTACCACGTTTTTCTGTATCACATCCCGCCGTGATTGGGAGTCCCATAAGGCGGCACACAATTGGCCCAGCATCGTCTGGATTTGGCCGGAGTAGGCTGTCATTGTAAATAAGAATTTGTTCTTAACTGACTTGCCTAGTTAAATATAGGTTAAATATTTTTATATTTTTTAAAGTCATTACTTAATGTATTGAGTTTATATACAAATCCTGGGGTCAATTTGACTAAAGGTTTATGTTAAGATAAGTTAAATATTTTCTGTGTTATTTTTAACAATATTTCACGTATAATTCAAATCTAATATTATTTTGCTCAAGACAAAGTCCACTTGACCAATAGTTATTGATCTAGTATCTTTGGGTGCCACTGGTGCCAATGACATCTATAGTACCATCAACTGGTCTGGTGCCAATGACATCTATAGTGCCACCAACTGGTCTGGTACCAATGACATCTATAGTGCCACCAACTGGCCTGGTGCCAATGACATCTATAGTGCCACCAACTAGTCTGGTGCAGCCATCTAAAGTAGCATTGACTTTATATTCACAAAGATTCTAAGGATATATACATAAGGTTTACATACCAAGTTTCATGGCCCCATGTCCATGGGTTCAGTTCTTAAAAAGCCCTGGTGTGATATAGTGCCACCTAGTGGTGTAGCGTGGTCGACGTTGAATTCAGCAACTAATCATTCTCAAATCATTGGCTAATTCATTGAGTTCATATATACCAAATCTGGAATCAATCTGATTTATGATTCATGAGAAGATTTTTCCTGTATTTTTTTTTAGCACTAGTACATGTGCTAACGTACATCTATAGGTACAGAGCGGACATATTTGAATGCAACAACAATTTTCTTCTAGCAAAACCATTAAAGACTGATGCATAGTGTCTATAATACTGTAATAAGCTCGCATAAATTCACAGAGTTGCTGTCACAAACTCCACACAGTTGTCACTGACTAGTTAGATATTAATTTCCCAGTGAGCAAACCATTTCTGTACTTACAGCATCCATGTAAATACAGGTTTTATCAGGTTCCTGCTTTTGAAGACAGACCTGATAAATAAATCTGGTCTGCCAAAGCACAAACCTGGTAAAAAAATGGTTTATTTGATTTACTTTTGTCAGTAAAACTCATGAATGGAACTGTTTATGTCAAATTGTTTTGTCTTCTACTTGTAGTCCTGGTTATCCTAAAAAAGAACATGGCAAAACACATAATTGTGAGCCTAAAAATAAGGGCTGGACCGATCTCAGGACCGATAAAGTAAAATTTTCCTTGTTTTTTGAGATAACAATACCACATTCAATGAGGTTGATCTTAGGGACGTCCATGATAGCGATGATAGCGACGGATGATAGTGATGACGTCCATGATAGTGATGATAGCGACGGATTACATTTACATTACATTTAAGTCATTTAGCAGACGCTCTTATCCAGAGCGACTTACAAGTTAATTTTTACCTTTATTTAACCAGGCAAGTCAGTTAAGAACACATTCTTATTTTTCAATGACGGCCTGGGAACAGTGGGTTAACTGCCTGTTCAGGGGCAGAACGACAGATTTGTACCTTGTCGGCTCGGGGGTTTGAACTCACAACCTTCCGGTTACTAGTCCAACGCTCTAACCACTAGGCTACCCTGCCGCCCGGATGATAGTGATGACGTCCATGATAGTGATGATAGCGACGGATGATAGTGATGACGTCCATGATAGCGATGATAGCGACGGATGATAGTGATGGACATCCATGACAGCGATGATAGCGACGGATGATAGTGATGGACATCCATGATAGCGATGATAGCGACGGATGATAGTGATGACGTCCATGATAGCGATGACAGCGACGGATGATAGTGATGACGTCCATGATAGCGATGATCGCGACGGATGATAGTGATGACATCCATGATAGCGATGATAGCGACGGATGATAGTGATGACGTCCATGATAGCGATGACAGCGGCGGATGATAGTGATGACGTTCATGATAGCCATGATAGCGACGGATGATAGTGATTGACATCCATGACAGCGATGATAGCGACGGATGATAGTGATGACGTCCATGATAGCAATGATAGTGACGACATCCATGATAGTGATGACATCCATGATAGCGATGATAGCAACAACATCCATGATAGCGATGATAGTGATGACATCCATGATAGTGATGACATCCATGATAGTGATGACAGCGACGGATGATAGCGAT
>NC_088230.1:34505369-34512869 GCF_036934945.1 Oncorhynchus masou masou
CTATCAGATTTATGTAGCAACAGAGTGCTTATTTTTATTCATTCTGGATAGTCACCAGTTGAAATATCCTGGGGTAAGGAATGTGTTTTGGATTTTCAAGTCTCTCAGTCGAGCACCTGATCTCCCCTTTTTGAGTTTAAGCTGGGCTGAAGTGCGTTTGGCTATACCTTCTTTACGCATATAAGTGAATTTGTCCCAATACTTTTGGTTCCCTTGAAGTGGTGGACTATGCACAAAAAGTTCTGGAATTTCAAATAGTTCACACTATATGGATGAAAATACCCTCAAATTAAAGCTGACAGTCTGAACTTTAACCTCGTAGTTATTGTATCATTTTAAGTCCAAAGTGCCGGAGTCAAAACAGCAAAGAACGTGTCACTGTCTAATACTTTTGGAGCTCATTGTATTTCTCTCTCTTTCTCTTCATTGCTTGATCTCTTTTTTTCTCACTTACTCTCTCTCTCTCTCTCTCTCTCTCTCTCTCTCTCTCTCCTCTCTCTCTCTATCTCTCTCTCTCTCTCTCTCTCTCTCTCTCTCTCTCTCCTCTCTCTCTCTCTCTCTCTCTCTCTTTCTCTCTGCTTATAGTTACAGTCACGTCAGGAATTGAGTTCATTTCAAATTATGCCACCCACCCATCTTAAATGTCCCTGGCAACTGAAATGAGGCTTTGATGCCAGGGCTAAGGAGACACACGGTCACAAGGCCCATACTGAAACACAGAAACACACCGAAACAGGCCTCATCAGGTGATATCCTGGCCTGGCTAGGTTAGAACTACATATTTGTCTTCCTCTTTTATGACATGGAAATGACTTGGCCCTGTTCCAAGATACCGTTTAAGAGAAAAATGCTGTGTGAAAAAACACTTAGAATCACTTCAGGGCAATAGCCAGGAGGTCAGAGGTCAGGGAATGGACTGGGAAGACAGACATGATGGAGGATTATGTGCAACTAAGAAACCATGTGAAACTCTAGGCTCTGCATCCCAAATGGCACCTTATTCCCTATGTAGTACACTACTTTAGACCAGGGCCCTATTCCCTATATAGTGCACTACTTTAGACCAGAGCCCTATTCCCTATGTAGTACACTACTTTAGACCAGGGCCCTATTCCCTATATAGTGCACTACTTTAGACCAGAGCCCTATTCCCTATATAGTACACTACTTTAGATCAGAGCCCTATTCCCTATATACTACACTACTTTTGACCAGAGCCCTATTCCCTATATAGTACACTACTTTTGACCAGAGCCCTATGGGAATAGGGGGTCTTTTGGGACCCATATTTTGTGTAACCGCCTGGCTGTAGCAGATGTGACTAGAAGTTTAGCCATACGCACGCACGCACGCACGCACACACACACACACACACACACACACACACACACACACACACACACACACACACACACACACACACACACACACACACACACACACACACACACACACACACACACACACACACACACACTGGAGGGAATGCGGCTGGAAGACGATAGAGGCAGGCTCTGCTAAGCTCCTCTCCCAGACATCAACACCTCTCCTTGGGTACCCGCTCAGACAGAATGCACTGAGAGTCACTGGAGCTTCAAGCTTCCTGCAGGCCCTCTGGGAGAAGATGTCTATACCGTAACCTATTGGTTACATCAGGGTATTGTTACAGAGGAATCGTCCTTTATGAATTTACACCATGGGACTTCACTGTAAAACCACCAGGAGAGAATGTAAAACCACCAGGAGAGAATGTAAAACCACCAGGAGAGAATGTAAAACCACCAGGAGAGAATGTAAAACAACCAGGAGAGAATGTAAAACCACCAGGAGAGAATGTAAAACAACCAGGAGAGAATGTAAAACCACCAGGAGAGAATGTAAAACAACCAGGAGAGAATGTAAAACCACCAGGAGAGAATGTAAAACAACCAGGAGAGAATGTAAAATCACCAGGAGAGAATGTAAAACCACCAGGAGAGAATGTAAAACCACCAGGAGAGAATGTAAAACAACCAGGAGAGAATGTAAAACAACCAGGAGAGAATGTAAAACCACCAGGAGAGAATGTAAAACAACCAGGAGAGAATGACTTATGGTTATTGATGACAGTGTCAACAGTGTAGAGAATGAGACCTGCAGTACTGTCACCTGGGTTAGGAGAGGCTTCTCTTTATAGACTCTCTGAGGACAATACACCTGGGTTAGGAGAGGCTTCTCTTTATAGACTCTCTGGGGACAATACACCTGGGTTAGGAGAGGCTTCTCTTTATAGACTCTCTGAGGACAATACACCTGGGTTAGGAGAGGCTTCTCTTTATAGACTCTCTGAGGACAATACACCTGGGTTAGGAGAGGCTTCTCTTTATAGACTCTCTGAGGACAATACACCTGGGTTAGGAGAGGCTTCTCTTTATAGACTCTCTGGGGACAATACACCTGGGTTAGGAGTGGCTTCTCTTTATAGACTCTCTGGGGACAATACACCTGGGTTAGGAGAGGCTTCTCTTTATAGACTCTCTGGAGACAATACACCTGGGTTAGGAGAGGCTTCTCTTTATAGACTCTCTGGGGACAATACACCTGGGTTAGGAGTGGCTTCTCTTTATAGACTCTCTGGAGACAATACACCTGGGTTAGGAGAGGCTTCTCTTTATAGACTCTCTGAGGACAATACACCTGGGTTAGGAGAGGCTTCTCTTTATAGACTCTCTGGGGACAATACACCTGGGTTCACACGAACAGACACACGAACACACGAACACACACACACACACGCACGCACACACGCACGCACGCACGCACGCACGCACGCACACACACACACACACACACACACACACACACACACACACACACACACACACACACACACACACACACACACACACACACACACACACACACACACACACGTCCCCACTCAACATAAACATCTGTCGTGGGGTGGATGTGGCCTACCTTCTTGCATGCTTGTAGTGAGGTTCCCATACAGCAGAAGCTATTGCAGAGAACAGCGAGCTGCACCGGAAACCCATAGTCCGCTGTGAAACGGTTCATAGCTTCACTCATAGTGTGTCGGCCACGCCTTCACTCACTCATCTCAGCTCCCAGATAAGACTGAGGGTCTGAGGTGTTTGGTTGGTTTATTTGTTGCGGAAGGTTTACAGCAACACAGCTGCCTGCTTGTGTGGTGAGACTAAACAGTATGCTTAACATTAAGCAGGGTCTCTGGTGTGGTATGGAATTATGGCATTTTGCAGGTAATGTTATCTGAAACATGAAGGAAAAACATCATTTGTTATTGACTTTAGTTTTGTACAATACAGTTTGTGCTGTTGACGATCAGATGTAGTGTGTTCCAGAACTGTTCCATGATGACATCTTGATTAACATCTCCCCACCCCCTTTTCATCTTCCCCCACAGCCGAGGCCAATCATGAGTTGGGGGTGGGAACTCGCTCCCCGGAGCCGTCCACTCCCAGCCCCACTCCGAGGAGGGCGGGGCCAGGGGAGCATGATCTCTTGACCTGTGGGAGGTGCCAGACCAAATTCCCTCTGGGAGACATCCTGGTCTTCATAGAGCATAAGAGACGGCGGTGCAGTGTGGGAGGCCGCGCCCCTGGGGGTTTCTCCAAACCGGGTGAAAGGGGGAACCCCGTCTTGCTGCGGGGAGGGGCGGTGCCGGTGGAGGTGGGGGTGCAGGTGACCCCTCATGGGGAGGAAGAAGAGGAGAGGAGGCTGACGCCCGCTAAAGGAATCTGTCCCAAGCAGGAAAGAGGGAACACAGGTAGGAAATCAGAACTCACTCTGAGCTTTGCCCCTCAATTACAAAGACACACACACACACACACACACAGCTTCACGGCCCCAGCTCTAAAGCTGCCTGAAGGACTCCTGCTGTTGTAACCAATTGTGCCAGGACGTGACAGAGCCCTGTGTGTGTGTGTGTGTGTGTGTGTGTGTGTGTGTGTGTGTGTGTGTGTGTGTGTGTGTGTGTGTGTGTGTGTGTGTGTGTGTGTGTGTGTGTGTGTGTGTGTGTGTGTGTGTGTGTGTGTGTGTGTGTGTGTGTGCGTTCATAAGGAGATTCCACTGCATCAAAAGGTTAAGAAAGCTGATTATAATGCTGTGGCTGGGAGGTGCAGAGAAGAGGATTAATAAAGAGGATATAGGACCATTCATCTGGATTAAAGAGACTGTTTAGTATTAGCAAGTGGAGCTGCAGGGGGACAAGCTCAAAGTTATCAGGTCACAAAGTCATCACTACAGGAACTCAAACTGCTGGACTGGAGACAGTGGAATGGGTGGAATGGGTGGATTGGGGAATTGAGTAAGTCAAGTCAGTCAATTGCAGAGAGACCATAAAGAAGACCGTATGACGAGGAAGTCTGTTCCCACTTATTGCAAAAAAATATATATTGCTACACAACTCAACACGCTGGTAATACAGACTGAGAGAAATAGACACGTTTTGAGTTTATCCCAAATCAATGTATTTATTGCTACACAACTCAACACGCTGGTATTACAGACTGAGAGAAATAGACACGTTTTGAGTTTATCCCAAATCAATGTATTTATTGCTACACAACTCAACACGCTGGTAATACAGACTGAGAGAAATAGACACTTTTTGAGTTTATCCCAAATCAATGTATTTATTGCTACACAACTCAACACGCTGGTAATACAGACTGAGAGAAATAGACACGTTTTGAGTTTATCCCAAATCAATGTATTTATTACTACACAACTCCACACGCTGGTAGACACATTTTGAGTTTATCCTAAATCAACGTATTTATTGCTACACAACTCAACACGCTGGTAATACAGACTGAGAGAAATAGACACGTTTTGAGTTTATCCCAAATCAATGTATTTATTACTACACAACTCCACACGCTGGTAGACACATTTTGAGTTTATCCTAAATCAACGTATTTATTGCTACACAACTCAACACGCTGGTAATACAGACTGAGAGAAATAGACACGTTTTGAGTTTATCCCAAATCAATGTATTTATTGCTACACAACTCAACACGCTGGTAATACAGACTGAGAGAAATAGACACGTTTTGAGTTTATCCTAAATCAATGTATTTATTGCTACACAACTCAACACGCTGGTATTACAGACTGAGAGAAATAGACACGTTTTGAGTTTATCCCAAATCAATTCATTTAGAAGCAACGTGAGTCAGAATCAGATCCCACCCAGTTGAATTCCTTTCTTCCATCTCCACAGTACTAGTGACCTTCCCTTGATCTATTTCACTGGAGGAAAAGTCAACCTTATCTCTGGGAATGCAGGACAAGGAACCACTCCGGGGCTGAATTAATGAATTAAACAGTTCAAGAGCGTTTCAAGCTTTACTCAACACATTAGATTGCCACTTAGAGCCGTGTTCTTAAGTTTCAGCCAAACCAGATTATATTTAATAGGGCTAATTAGATCCAACATGGCTGCCAGACAGAGCCGAGTGCATAGGGGGCCCGAGGTGGAAGGAACAGAACACATGCTAGCCTATATGGGTCACAGAGAGCAGAGCACTGTGGTTAGGAAGGGAGGGAGTCTGGGAGAAGGGCTCACCCAGGGTCTGTGAAACGTAAACACACACACACACACACACACACACACACACACACACACACACACACACACACACACACACACACACACACACACACACACACACACACACACACACACACACACACACACACACACACACACACACACACATACACACGCAGAAACACAGACATACAAACACACAAAAATACAGGCAGGCATGTCCAACAGCACGCACGTCTGCCCACATGCACACACTCACACACTCAGGAACACGCTTTAACCCCTTCCTCTCCTGACTGAGACAAAGACAGATGAGCGGTTTCGTTTTGTAACATCCTGCCTTGGCTTTGTTCTGTGTCATCCGCTTAGACTACAAGGATGCTGCAAGGCACGTTAAACTGGAGAAGACACACGCACACACACACTTCACTCCACTGAGACAAAGACAGACACACACACACACACATCCTGCACTTGGCACACTGTGTCATCACGCTTAGACTACAAGGATGCTGCAAGGCACACACACACACACACACACACACACACACACACACACACACACACACACACACACACACACACACACACACACACACACACACACACACACAATGTTGGATGAAAATAGTCCTTCAGTATCCTGTTTTTTTCCTTGCTTTTCTCTCACTGATGCAAACCTGTGAGCCGTGTGTGTGTCACAGGTGGCTGGTGGCACCTTAATTGGGGAGTACGGGCTCACGGTACTGGCCAGACTGGAATGATATGTGTTTGATAACACTCCATTCATTCTACTATGTAATTATGTTGTATTTATGATGTATTTATGATGTCATTATTATGAGTCGTCCTCCCCTTTACCAGCCTCATGTGGTGTGTGTGTACGGTTGAGACAGTGGTATGTGTTTGAGATGTGTGTGTGTGTGTGTGTGTGTGTGTGTGTGTGTGTGTGTGTGTGTGTGTGTGTGTGTGTGTGTGTGTGTGTGTGTGTAAGTGTGTGTGTGTGTGTGTGTGTGTGTGTGTGTGTGTGTGTGTGTAAGTGTGTGTGTGTGTGTGTGTGTGTGTGTGTGTGTGTGTGTGTGTGTGTGTGTGTGTGTGTGTGTGTGTGTGTGTGTGTGTGTGTGTGTGTGTGTGTGGAGATTGCAGCCAGGTCACCCTTTATACAGGTCAGTGTTCAACGTCCGTGTCTGAGGATGATGATGAAGTGGAAACCTTCACGTAGGTTTGGGTTTAGAGGGATGGACGTAAGCAGCAGCCTCTGGTTCCGAAGGTTGCCAAGTGATAGAAAGTTGTTTTTGAGATTTATTGTTTTAAGCCTTCCTAAATCTTAACCTTAACCATTCAGAGTTAATGCCTAAACTTCACCTCAAAAACACTTTGAAATGTAACACTTGGAACAACTTCGACATTTCTCTCTCTCTCTCTCTCTCTCTCTCTCTCTCTCTCTCTCTCTCTCTCTCTCTCTCTCTCTCTCTCTCTCTGTCTCCCTTTCTCTCTCTCTTTGTCTCTCTCTCTCTCTCTCTCTCTCTCTCTCTCTCTGTCTCCCTTTCTCTCTCTCTTTGTCTCTCTCTCTCTCTCTCTCTTTGATCTGACTGGGTTGAGCTTGGTCTCTAAAGCTCTAGTTTAAGGCCCCAGACATTTCATTACTCTGTGGTGATATATTGTACAGTGTGGTAGAGACGTGTCAGCAGCAGTGAGTGCTGTAGTTATTGTATGGGGTAGTTATCATGTTAACAGTAGTAGTATAGCAGAATCACAGCAGTAGAGTGTATAACGTCCCTTGGTATTCCAGTATCAAGAAGTGTATTTGAATGTGTCAGTGCATTCTCTCTCTATTCTCAGTTTTCCTCTCTTCTCTCTCTCTTCCCTCATCTCTCTTCTCTCTCTCTTCCCTCTTTTCTCCCTGCCCTGCCACCCATTGC
>NC_088230.1:34517869-34542869 GCF_036934945.1 Oncorhynchus masou masou
AGCTACATTATTAAGTTAAATTGTTAATAGCTACATTATCAAGTTAAATTCTTAACAGCTACATTATTAATTTACATTCTTAACAGCTACATTATTAAGTTACATTCTTAACAGCTACATTATTAAGCTACATTGTTACTAGATACATTATTGTCAGTTGTATGAATCACAGACAAATAATGGAAATTCTGTTGTTCAAATAATATCATATCTTCTTTTTGTTTTATTAAATCTTGTAATAATGTATGTACTGTACCTGCTCAATAATTTGATCTAAATCATTGTGGAGTTTTATATTGTATATTTCCCCCTTCCTTATTGAAAAAGAGAATGGCTGATGACCACAGACCCAAGGGAATTATCTCCGCAAGGTTGCATGGTACCATGATAACAAGTCAACCTAAACACACACACACGCACGCACGCACGCACGCACACACACACACACACACACACACACACACACACACACACACACACACACACACACACACACACACACACACACACACACACACACACACACACACACACACACACACACACACACACACACACACACACACACACACACACACACTCACACTCACACACGCACGCACGCACACACACACACACACACACACACACACACACACACACACACACACACACACACAGACACCCCTTCTCCTCCGTGCTCTTTCCCAGAACAGAGCTAAAAGAAAGAGTCAGATGTTATCAGTGTGATTGGAGCCAGCGGAGCAAGGAGCTAGTCTGGGCCTGTGGCAGGAGGTAACAGCCAGGGTAGCCAGGGCTGGGGTGTGGTGGGACAGCGCAGGCCCCTACTTCAGTCTGTGTGTGTAGACTGGATGGATGAAGGCCTTCTTAACTATAAGCTATGCAGGAGCCGTGCCAGGAGCAGGACATGTATGAGATTGATAAGAGCCAGGGGATGCTCTCTCTCTCTCTCTCTCTCTCTCTCTCTCTCTCCCTCTCTCTCTCTCTTTATTTCTCTCTCTCTTTGTCTCTCTCTCTCTCTTTGTCTCTCTCTCTCTCTCTCTCTCTTTGTCTCTCTCTCTCTCTCTCTCTCTCTCTCTCTCTCTCTCTCTCTCTCGCTCTCTCTCTCTCTCTCTCTCTCTCCTCTCTCTCTCTCTCTCTCTCTTTATTTCTCTCTCTCTCTCTCTCTCTCCCTCTCTCTCTCTTTATTTCTCTCTCTCTCTCTTTTTCTCTCTCTCTTTTTCTCTCTCTCTCGCTCTCTGGTTCTGTCTGTCTCTCTCTCTCTTTCTCTCTTACTATCAATTCAATTCAATTCAAAGGGCTTTGTTGGCATGGGAAACATGTTTACATTCCCAAAGAAAGTGAAATAGATAATAAACAAAGTGAAATAAATAGTAATAAATTAACAGTAAACATTACACTCCAAAATGATAAAGACATTTCAAATGTCACATCTCTCGCTCCATCTACAGGAGAAATAAACCCATAGGGGAAGTCCAGGGTCAAACACATCCCCCTCCTTCTCACAGTGTGTGTCTCTCTGTGTGTGTCTATTGCTGTGTATGAATGTGATTTAGGGAAGGGGAGGGGGACTGTTGTGGAGTGTTTTAGCTTTTACACCACCGCTGCGAGCCAAGAGATGGTTTGGTTCCATACGCCCTCACTTTGTTTGAGAAGTCCACAGATAGAGTGGAGACATGGCTTTTATAGGGATAACATCTCCTCCCTGTTGTTCTACTGTCTCCTACTGAAGCCTGAATTTGTGCTTTAGCTGACTGTCACAGAGTGTAGTGGACCACCCATTTGTATACTAGGTATTACTGTAACATCCCTTCTACTGGTGTCTGTCTGATCCTAGATCAGCACTCCTACTCTGAGAAGTTGTGACTACGGTCCCAGTTCTAAGGCAGCATGTGACGAGCAGGTTTTTATAGCTCCCTGATTGGTTAGGATGGAAGGCTTGTTCTCTGTGAGAGTGGTGGTACTTTACAGTGTAATAAGGGAATGGATTTAGCTGGCTGTGGCAGCTGGGGATGTTTACGCTGCAGTGTACTGAGCTGTCTGAACCCAGAGAATGCTCCACACTGCTGCTGAGGGCATGTCTGCCAATCCCCTAGTGTCCCAGTCCTGCAGCCTCAGCCCCAGCCTCAGTAACCACCTCAGTCCTCTATCCCTCAGTCCTCTATCCCTCAGTCCTCTATCCCTCAGTCCTCTATCCCTCAGTCCTCTATCCCTCAGTCCTCTATGTCTCAATCCTCTATCCCTCAGTCCTCTATCCCTCAGTCCTCTATCCCTCAGTCCTCTACCCCTCAGTCCTATATCCCTCAGTCCTCTATGTCTCAATCCCCTAGTGTCCCAGTTCTGCAGCCTCAGCCCCAGCCTCAGTACCAACCTCAGTCCTCTATCCCTCAGTCCTCTATCCCTCAGTCCTCTATCCCTCAGTCCTCTATCCCTCAGTCCTCTATCCCTCAGTCCTCTATCCCTCAGTCCTCTATCCCTCAGTCCTCTATGTCTCAGTCCTCTATGTCTCAGTCCTCTATCCCTCAGTCCTCTATGTCTCAGTCCTCTATGTCTCAGTCCTCTATGTCTCAGTCCTCTATGTCTCAGTCCTCTATGTCTCAGTCCTCTATCCCTCAGTCCTCTATCCATCAGTCCTCTATGTCTCAGTCCTCTATGTCTCAGTCCTCTATCCCTCAGTCCTCTATCCCTCAGTCCTCTATCCCTCAGTCCTCTACCCCTCAGTCCTATATCCCTCAGTCCTCTATGTCTCAATCCCCTAGTGTCCCAGTTCTGCAGCCTCAGCCCCAGCCTCAGTACCAACCTCAGTCCTCTATCCCTCAGTCCTCTATCCCTCAGTCCTCTATCCCTCAGTCCTCTATCCCTCAGTCCTCTATCCCTCAGTCCTCTATCCCTCAGTCCTCTATGTCTCAGTCCTCTATGTCTCAGTCCTCTATGTCTCAGTCCTCTATCCCTCAGTCCTCTATCCCTCAGTCCTCTATCCCTCAGTCCTCTATCCCTCAGTCCTCTATCCCTCAGTCCTCTATCCCTCAGTCCTCTATCCCTCAGTCCTCTATGTCTCAGTCCTCTATGTCTCAGTCCTCTATGTCTCAGTCCTCTATCCCTCAGTCCTCTATGTCTCAGTCCTCTATGTCTCAGTCCTCTATGTCTCAGTCCTCTATGTCTCAGTCCAACTTCCCCACCACTAGTGCTCACCATTCTCCTCCAATCCCTCCTGTTTCTTCCTCAAGCCCCAGACCCCCTACTCCCCACCTGGGACATGCTTACAGTACCTCCCACAGCCCTGCAGAGCAGCAGAACAGCCACACTCCATGTGACGTTTTTAAGTCTCAGCAAAATGATTATTACAAAGAGAGAGAGACCATATGAACTGACAGACAGAGAGAGAGAGAGACCATATGAACTGACAGACAGAGAGAGAGAGAGACCATATGAACTGACAGAGAGGGAGAGAGACCATATGAACTGACAGACAGAGAGAGAGAGAGAGAGAGAGGCCATATGACCTAACAGAGAGGGAGAGAGAGCCCATATGAACTGACAGACAGAGAGAGAGGGAGAGAGAGAGAGAGATTATTATCAAAATCCAGAAAAGAGCTGTTAAATTCTATAACCACCTAAAAGGAAGCGATTCCCAAACCTTCCACAACAATGCCATCACCTACAGAGAGATGAACCTGGAGAAGAGTCCCCTAAGCAAGCTGGTCCTGGGGCTCTGTTCACAAACACACCCTACAGAGCCCCATGACAGCAGCACAATTAGACCCAACCAAATCATGAGAAAACAAAAAGATAATTACTTGACACATTGGAAAGAATTAACAAAAAAACAGAGCAAACTAGAATGCTATTTGGCCCTACACAGAGAGTACACAGCGGCAGAATACCTGACCACTGTGACTGACCCAAAATTAAGGAAAGCTTTGACTATGTACAGACTCAGCGAGCATAGCCTTGCTATTGAGAAAGGCCACCGTAGGCAGACATGGCTCTCAAGAGAAGACAGGCTATGTGCTCACTGCCCACAAAATGAGGTGGAAACTGATCTGCACTTCCTAACCTCCTGCCCAATGTATGACCATATTAGAGAGACATATTTTAAGGCCTACCTTCAAACCCAGTGCCTCTTTGTTTGACCTCATGGGATAATCAAAAGAAATCAGCCAAGACTCTCTCTCTCTCTCTCTCTCTCTCTCTCTCTACCTCTCTCTCTCTCTCTCTCTCTCTCTGTCTCTCTTTCTCTCTCTCTCTCTCTCTCTCTCTCTCTCTCTGTGTCTCTCTCTCTCTCTCTCTACCTCTCTCTCTCTCTCAATTCAATTCAATTCAATTCAATTCAAGGGCTTTATTGGCCATCATTGAAAATAAGAATTTGTTCTTAACTGACTTGTCTGGTTAAATAAAGGTAAAAAAACAAAAAAACAAAAAAAACAATTGGCATGGGAAACATGTGTTAACATTGCCAAAGCAAATGAGGTAGATAATATATAAAGTGAATATATAAAGTGAAATAGACAAACAATATATCTCTCTCTCTCCATCTCTCCATATATATATATATATCCCCTTAATTTTGTTTTCTCTCAAGCACAAGCACATGTGATAGTCATCCATCAACCTCATCCACCGACACATGATAGACAGCAGACACAGTGGACCCCCCCCCCCACACACACACACACACTACAGTTATGAGTGGATGAGTCAGGCTCACAGAGATGCCTCAGGGAGCTGATGCACTTTTGGAGCTCTGTTTTTTTTTTTTTTTTTTTGAGCGACTATAGAGGCTGAGTCAAGAACCACAGCTCTTACTGACAGAGAGGTCTTTCCAGTTCTTTTTCACAGCTTGTCCCCGTGCCCTGAGAGATGCCTCGGAGGCTTGGAGCACAGCAGAGCAGCGCTCATAGTTAGCTACACGAGAGGCTGGTTGTTATTGTCTGTCTCTGGTTATGCTGCTGGAGATACATGATACATGAGAGGCTGGTTGTTATTGTCTGTCTCTGTTTCTGATACCTGTATTGTTCCATTCACTCAGTTGACCTGCATCTTATGAGACATACAGATCAGGGAGCCAGACATACCTTAGTCAGGTGTGTGTGTGTGTGCGTGTGCATGTGCGTGTTTGTCCGTGTATCCCACACACTGATTTGGCAGCCCCGTCCCCTTAAAGCCTCCCTCTGTCTGTCCGGGCTTTCAGCAGGCCTAATTCAGATTGACTGCACACACACACACACACACACACACACACACACACACACACACACACACACACACACACACACACACACACACACACACACACACACACACACACACACACACACACACACACACACACACACACACACACACACACACACACACACACACACACACACACACACACACACACCAACAGGGCTCACACACATGTAAGTGGTTATAGTTGGCCTGGGCCTGCTTTGAGTTAGTTTGAGAGCCTTACTCTGTTCCTGCTACTGCCACCCTCACAGTGGCTATATGCTGCTCTTCTCTGTTCTGCTCTGTTCTATTCTGTTCTATTCTGTTCTGTTCTGCTCTGTTCTGTTCTATTCTGTTCTGTTCTGTTATATTCTGTTCTGTTCTGTTCTATTCTGTTCTGTTCTGTTCTGTTCTGTTCTATTCTGTTCTGTTCTATTCTATTCTGTTCTGTTATATTCTGTTCTGTTCTGTTCTATTCTATTCTGTTCTGTTCTACTCTGTTCTGCTCTGTTCTGTTATATTCTGTTCTGTTCTGTTCTACTCTGTTCTGCTCTGTTCTGTTCTGCTCTTCTCTATTCTGTTCTATTCTGTTATATTCTGTTCTGTTCTGCTCTGTTCTGTTCTGTTCTTTTCTGTTCTACTCTGTTCTGTTCTGCTCTATTCTGCTCTATTCTGTTCTGTTCTGTTCTACTCTATTCTGTTCTGTTCTACTCTGTTCTGTTCTGCTCTATTCTGCTCTGCTCAATTCTGCTCTGTTCTGTTCTGCTCTGCTCTGCTCTGCTCAATTCTGTTCTGCTCTGCTCAATTCTGCTCTGTTCTGTTCTGCTCTGCTCTGCTCTGCTCTATTCTGTTCTGTTCTGTTCTACTCTGTTCTGTTCTGTTCTGCTCTATTCTGCTCTGCTCAATTCTGCTCTGTCCTGTTCTGCTCTGCTCTGCTCAATTCTGTTCTACTCTGCTCAATTCTGCTCTGTTCTGTTCTGCTCTGCTCTACTCTGTTCTGTTCTGTTCTGCTCTGCTCTGCTCTGCTCTGCTCAATTCTGTTCTGCTCTGCTCAATTCTGCTCTGTTCTGTTCTGCTCTGCTCTGCTCTACTCTGTTCTGCTTTGTTCTGTTCTGCTCTGCTCTGCTCTGCTCTGCTCTACTCTGCTCTACTCTGTTCTGCTCTGTTCTGCTCTACATAGCCTTCTATTGCCTGATTAGCCCCAATTATGACAAACAACAAACCATCGGAGCAGAGCTGAGAGGCAGAGACAGGAGGGGAAGGAAAGGTAGAAGGGCGAGGGGAGGAGGTGAGGGGAGCGGGGTGGGGAGACAGGGAGGAGAGCAAGGGGTACGGGGTGAAGGAACAGGAGTAGGGGGGTGAGTTTGAAGGGGACCTCCGGGAGCCTCTAGATCACAGCCAGGCTAATGAGAACCTGTTTACAACACCAGAGGGGTCAGATACAAGAACAGAGGGGTCAGATCAAACACCAGAGGGGTCAGATACAAGCCCAGACGGGTCAGATACAAGACCAGAGGGGTCAGCTCCTCCCCTGACAGGTGCACCCAGGATGGGAGGCCCCGTTTGTGTGTGGGTTTGTCAGGAGTGTGTGTGTGTGTGTGTGTGTGTGTGTGTGTGTGTGTGTGTGTGTGTGTGTGTGTGTGTGTGTGTGTGTGTGTGTGTGTGTGTGTGTGTGTGTGTGTGTGTGTGTGTGTGTGTGTGTGTGTGTGTGTGTGTGTGTGTGACTTGCTCTCACAGACTCATGTCAGAGTTTTTCTCAAATGTTGGGTTGGAATAGGGATACCGAGTCTACTGCTTCAAACCTCACCAAGCCTCACTTTCTTCAACCCCAGATGTAATCATTCAATACCATGGCACAGTTCTCTCTCTCCCCCTCTCTCTCTCTCTCTCTCTCCCCCTCTCTCTCTCTCTCTCTCTCTCTCTCCCCCCCTCTCTCCCTCTCTCTCTCTCTCTCTCCCTCTCTTTCTCTCTCTCCCTCCTCTCCTCCTCCCTCTCCCTCCCTCCTCTCACTCTCTCTCTCCCCCTCTCTTTCTCTCTCTCTCTCTCTCTCTCTACCTCTCTCCTTCTCACTCTCTCTCCCTCTCTCTCTCTCTCCTCCTCCCTCTCTCTCCCTCTCCCTCTCTCTCTCCCTCTCTCCCCTCCCTCCCTCTCTCTCTCTCTCCCCCTCTTCTCCCTCCTCCCTCTCTCTCTCCCTCTCTCCCTCTCTCTCTATCTCTTCCTCTCTCCTCCTCCCTCTCTCCCTCTCCCGCTCTCACTCTCTCCCTCTCTCCTCCTCCCTCTCTCTCCCTCTCCCGCTCTCTATCTCTCCCTCTCTCCTCCTCCCTCTCTCTCCCTCTCCCGCTCTCTATCTCTCCCTCTCTCCTCCTCCCTCTCTCTCCCTCTCCCGGTCTCTCTCTCTCCCTCTCTCTCCCTCCCTCTCTCACTCTCTCTCCCTCCCTCCCTCCCTCTCTTTCTCTCTGCTCCCTGGCATTGTGTTTGTGCTTTTAAGACAAATAATTGCTATAAAAGCCAATCTGGAAAGAATATAAGCGCTGTTAGGTTTAAGATCTAAGGTCCTTAGAGAATACCTAATTGGCTGGTGGGGGTTTAGTAAAAACTAACCCAGGAGGGAGGGAAACGATTTTATGATTGGCCCACCTATACGCATATACCCACCATTAATGATGTCCTGTCTGACTACTGGCTCCTCCCACTACAGTTACTGGCCCCTCCCACTTAATTTGGAGTGTAAAAGCACGGTAACTAGTAGTTGAACTTCCTGGTCAGCGGAAGAGGGTTGAGAGGGCAGAAGTGTGTGTGTGTGTGTGTGTATGAGAGGGCAGAATGTGTATGTGTGTATGTGTATGAGAGGACAGAAGTGTGTATGTGTGTATGTGTGTGCGTGTGTGTATGAGAGGACAGAAGTGTGTATGTGTGTGTGTGTGTGTGTGTGTGTGTGTGTGTGTGTGTGTGTGTGTGTGTGTGTGTGTGTGTGTGTGTGTGTGTGTGTGTGTGTGTGTGTGTGCACGAGAGGACAGAATGTGTATGTGTGTATGTGTATGAGAGGACAGAAGTGTGTATGTGTGTATGTGTGTGCGTGTGTGTATGAGAGGACAGAAGTGTGTATGTGTGTGTGTGTGTGTGTGTGTGTATGAGAGGACAGAAGTGAGTATGTGTGTATGTGTGTGTGTGTGTGTGTGTGTGTGTGTGTGTGTGTGTGTGTGTGTGTGTGTGTGTGTGTGTGTGTGTGTGTGTGTGTGTGTGTGTGTGTGTGTGTGTGTGTGTGTGTGTGTGTGTGTGTGTGTGTGTGTGTGTGTGTGTGTGTGTGTGTGTGTGTGTGCACGAGAGGACAGAATGTGTATGTGTGTATGTGTATGAGAGGACAGAAGTGTGTATGTGTGTATGTGTGTGCGTGTGTGTATGAGAGGACAGAAGTGTGTATGTGTGTGTGTGTGTGTGTGTATGAGAGGACAGAAGTGAGTATGTGTGTGTGTGTGTGTGTGTGTGTGTGTGTGTGTGTGTGTGTGTGTATGTGTGTGTGTGTGTGTGTGTGTGTGTGTGTGTGTGTGTGTGTGTGTGTGTGTGTGTGTGTGTGTGTGTGTGTGTGTGTGTGTGAGAGGACAGAAGTGTGTATGTGTGTATGTGTGTGTGCGTGTGTATGAGAGGACAGAAGTGTGTATGTGTGTGTGTGTGTGTGTATGAGAGGACAGAAGTGTGTATGTGTGTGTGTGTATGAGAGGACAGAAGTGAGTATGTGTGTGTCAGTAGATAGACCATGGTAATTACTGCAAATTGAATCATAGCGAGGAGCTTTTATTGGTTGGAGCGACAGCTACATAGCAACACCGCTCCCCTCATAGCTACTCTGGTGTGTGTGTGTGTGTCTACTCTGGTGTGTGTGTGTGTGTCTACTCTGGTGTGTGTGTGTGTCTACTCTGGTGTGTGTGTGTGTGTCTACTCTGGTGTGTGTGTGTGTGTCTACTCTGGTGTGTGTGTCTACTCTGGTGTGTGTGTGTGTGTGTGTGTGTTTACTCTGGTGTGTGTGTGTATGTCTAGTCTGGTGTGTGTGTGTTTACTCTGTGTGTGTGTGTCTACTCTGGTGTGTGTGTCTACTCTGGTGTGTGACTCCGTGTGGCTCTACTACATGTAGATGCTGTATTTCCTGATGGGGGATTTCACAGCATCACACAGACACAGCTGATTGGCAAGTCCTGATTGAATCATTTGCATATCCTTTATCTCTCTCTCTCTCTCTCTCTCTCTCTCTCTCTCTCTCTCTCTCTCTCTCTCTCTCCTCTCTCTCCCCCCCTCCTCCTCCTCCTCTCCCTCTCTCTCTCTCCTCCTCCCCCTCTCTCCTCCTCCCCCTCTCTCCTCCTCCCCCTCTCCCTGTTACCCTCGCTTCTCATGCTTGTAAGGGAACATGATGAAATTAGTGTTTTTCAGTCATGAGGCATTAGCAGAGAGCCATCAGAGGAGAGCCATTAGCAGAGAGCCATCAGCAGAGAGCCACCAGAAGAGAGCCATCAGCAGAGAGCCATTAGGAGAGAGCCATTAGCAGAGAGCCATCAGAGGAGAGCCATTAGAAGAGAGCCATCAGCAGAGAGCCATCAGCAGAGAGCCATTAGCTGAGAGCCATTTGCAGAGAGCCATTAGCAGAGAGCCACCAGAAGAGAGCCATCAGCAGAGAGCCATTAGGAGAGAGCCATTAGCAGAGAGACAATTAGCAGAGAGCCATTTGCAGAGAGCCATCAGAAGAGAGCCATCAGCAGAGAGCCATCAGAAGAGAGCCATCAGCTTAGAGCCATCACCAGAGAGCTATCAGAAGAGAGCCATCAACAGTGAGCCATCAGCAGAGAGCCATCAGCAGAGAGCCATCAGAAGAGAGCCATTAGCAGAGAGTCATCAGAAGAGAGCCATCAGCAGAGAGCCATTAGGAGAGAGCCATTAGCAGAGAGCCAATTAGCAGAGAGCCATTAGCAGAGAGCCATCAGAAGAGAGTCATTAGCAGAGAGCCATCAGCAGAGAGCCATCAGCAGAGAGCCATTAGCAGAGAGACATTAGCAGAGAGACATTAAGCTGCCAGTCCAGATCTAACAGCATATGGCATTCTCTCTGGAAGATGTGACAAGATGCAAATTCACACAGGGAGGGGGTCTGTGCGGGTGTGATTAGCTAGCCACACACACACACACACACACACGCACGCACGCACGCACAAACACGCACACACGCACACACACACACACACACACACACACACACACACACACACACACACACACACACACACACACACACACACACACACACACACACACACACACACACACACACACACACACACACACACTGAGATGTTCATGACCTAGTATTGAAATATATGTAATTGCAGGACAAAGAGCGTGGTATGGCTTGATTCCATAGTGACCCCCCCTGTGATGTTCAACTGCACTGTTCTATCAGGAAAAAGCTCTAAAACCACCATGGTCCCCAAAGACTCTCTACTTACACTCCCCTCCTCCCCCTCCTCCTCATCTCTGGTTCCCTCTCTCCCTCTCTTCTCTCCGTCCAAGTTGTAAGCTGTCCAGCGTTCAGCTGCCAAACAGGTCTGTGAAGACCAGCCAAACTAAACACAGGTAGACAGCCTAGCGTACCGACACACGCAACACGCTCCACACAGACTCCAGTAACTGTGGCGACGTGTGCCCGTCTTGGCTCAGTGATTGGTTAGACAGAGCCCCGGGGAGGCAGGTCAGCGAGTTAATGAGAGGCTCATTTACTGAAATGGTCTGTTCTTCTCTCAATCAGTGCTGCGTGTGTGTGGAGCCATTTTAAACACCCTTTATTTGATTACTAAAGACGTTAATCCTGGGCCGGGAACACGGCAGAGTCGGAGTAGGCCTCACATACTTCCGTCTCCCTGGAGGTAGACCCACATAACATGAAGAAGTGGATGCATATGCCTAGTGAGAACCACAAACTCTATCTCTCTCTATCTCTCTCTCTCTATTTCTCTCTCTCTCTCTCTATTCTCTCTCTCTCTCTCTCTCTCTCTCTATTTCTCTCTCTCTCTCTCTCTATTTCTTTCTCTCTCTCTCTCTCTCTCTCTCTATTTCTCTCTCTATTTTCTCTCTCTCTCTCTCTCTCTATTTCGCTCTCTATTTCTCTCTCTCTCTCTCTCTCTCTCTCTCTCTCTATTTCTCTCTCTATTTCTCTCTCTCTCTCTCTCTCTCTCTCTATTTCTCTCTCTCTCTCTCTCTCTCTCTCTCTCACTCTCTCTCTCTATTTCCCTCTCTATTTCTCTCTCTATTTCTCTCTCTCTATCTCTCTCTCTATCTCTCTCTCTCTCTCTCTCTCTCTATTTCTCTCTCTCTCTCCTCTCTCTCTCTCTCACTCTCTCTCTCTATTTCCCTCTCTATTTCTCTCTCCATTTCTCTCTCTCTCTCTCTCTCTCTTCTCTTCTCTATTTCTCTCTCTCTCTCTCTCTCTCTCTTCTCTCTCTCTCTCTCTCTCTCTCTCTATTTCTCTTTCTATTTACTTTCTGCATGACACAAGTCATTTTTCTAACAATTATTTACAGACATATTATTTCACTTATAATTCACTGTCTCACAATTCCAGTGGGTCAGAGGTTTACATACACTAAGTTGACTGTGCCTTTAAACCTCCCTTTGCCAAGATAACAGCTCTGAGTCTGCTCCTATAATGCCTAATGAGGTTGGAGAACACATGGCAAGGGATCTGAGAACATTACTCCATACAGAATCTCTCCAGATCCTTCAGATTCCCAGGTCCACGCTTGTGGACTCTCCTCTTCAGCTCATCACACAGGTTTTCTATGGGGTTTAGGCCAGAGGACTGGGATGGCCATGGCAAAACCTTGATTCTGTGGTCAGTGAACCATTTTCGTGTTGATTTTGAGGTGTGCTTTGGTTCATTGTCCTGCTGGAAGATCCAACCAAGGCCCGGTTTAAGCTTCCTAGCAGAGGCAGTCAGGTTTTGAGGTAATATCTGCTGGTACTTAATGGAGTCCATGATACCATGTATCCTAACTAGTTGTCCAGGGCCTTTGGAAGAAAAACTGCCCCACAACATCGAAGATCCACCACCATACAGTAGTGACAAGGTACTTTTCTGCATATCTATCTTTCTGTCTATGCCAAACACACCTCTGGTGTTTGTTAACAAAAAGCTCCATTTTGGTCTCATCTGACCATAGAACCTGGTCCCATTGAAACTCTATATTGGTCTCATCTGACCATAGAACCTGGTCCCATTGAAACTCTATATTGGTCTCATCTGACCATAGAACCCGGTCCCATTGAAACTCTATATTGGTCTCATCTGACCATAGAACCCGGTCCCATTAAAACTCTATGTTGGTCTCATCTGACCATAGAACCTGGTCCCATTGAAACTCTATATTGGTCTCATCTGACCATAGAACCCGGTCCCATTGAAACTCTATATTGGTCTCATCTGACCATAGAACCCAATCCCATTGAAACTTTATATTGGTCTCATCTGAACATAGAACCCGGTCCCATTGAAACTCTATATTGGTCTCATCTGACCATAGAACCTGGTCCCATTGAAACTCTATATTGGTCTCATCTGAACATAGAACCTGGTCCCATTGAAACTCTATATTGGTCTCATCTGAACATAGAACCTGGTCCCATTGAAACTCTATATTGGTCTCATCTGAACATAGAACCTGGTCCCATTGAAACTCTATATTGGCCTCATCTGACCATAGAACCTGGTCCCATTGAAACTCTATATTGGCCTCATCTGACCATGGCATCTGGTCCCATTGAAAGATCCAGTAACGTTTGGCAAACTGTAGGCGCTTGAGTTTGTTGTTTGATGACAGCAAAGTGTCACGCCCTGACCTTTGACCTTAGAGATCCTTATTTATTCTCTATGTTTGGTTAGGTCAGGGTGTGACTCGGGTGGGAAAATCTATGTTTTCTATTTCTTTGTTGTTTTGCCGTGTGTGTGTGGTTCCCAATCAGAGGCAGCTGTCTATCGTTGTCTCTGATTGGGGATCATATATAAGTTGTGAATTTCCCTTTGGGTTTTGTGGGGTGTTATTTTCAGTTTAGAGTCTGTGCCTGACGGAACTGTTCGCTTTCGTTTTTTGGGGGGTATTTTTGTTTGAGTGTTTCTTGTAAATAAATATCATGAACACTTTCCACGCTGCGCTTTGGTCCACCCTTCCTTCTACCGACGACGATCGTTAAACAAAGGCTTTTCTATGGCAACCATTCCAAACAACTTGTTGCTACGTAGGTGGCGTCTGATTGTAGTTTTGGATTATTTTTTTTTACCCCAAAACCCAACTCACGTCTGCAATTCTCCAGCTGTGATCCTTGGAGATGTTTTGTCCACTCAAACTATCCTCCTCACTGTGCTCGGGGTCAAAATACCTTTTTTTCACAGCCATTTTTCTCATATTTACCAAGGGTGCCAATATTAGTGGAAGGCACTGTAGGTTTCCACACTACCTTCCATCCATCTATAGTGTTTCTTAATATTATTCCGTTCCTTTGCCTTTGATGCCTCATGATTGAGTATTGCTCTGTTTCAAGTAGGCACTCTGAGAGAGAGACTCTGGGTTGAGGTCAACGATAAAGTAGTCTACAGGACTACTGCCAAGAGATGAGTTATAGGTGCACCTACCAGAGGAGTCACCTCAAAGCCCACAGTACCATTGACTATGTACTGTACATACCCAGCGTGTGACAGAGCTGTAGGAGTTGTGACCTGTTTTTGTTGGTTATGTTGTCGTAGTTCTGCCTAGGGGGGTATATGGGGGAGGGAATGCTGTCACCCTCGCGGAGGCGTTTCCCTCTCTCTCTTCCTTTCTCAGCTCCCTCTTTCTTTCCCTCTCCCTGTCTCTCTCTTGTCATATATCTTTCGTTCCCCCACACCAAAATACACACACACACACACACACACACACACACACACACACACACACACACACACACACACACACACACACACACACACACACACACACACACACACACACACACACACACACACACACACACATTAGTATTATCCTGCCCCTAGGTAGCCCCGGGTTTGTTTGCATATAGTTCGTATTGCTCATATATGCATATGTGTTTGTCTGAGGAGATCACACTAACCATTCTCTCACTCAGGTTATCATATGATATTCTCTCACTCAGGTTGTCATACGACATCTCTCACTCAGGTTATCATATGATATTCTCTCACTCAGGTTATCATATGATATTCTCTCACTCAGGTTGTCATACGACATCTCTCACTCAGGTTATCATATGATATCAGGTTGTCATACGACATCTCTCAGGTTATCATATGATATTCACTCAGGTTATCATATGATACTCAGGTTGGTTACTCAGGTTATCATATGATATTCTCTCACTCAGGTTGTCATATGATATTCTCTCACTCAGGTTATCATATCATATTCTCTCCCTCAGGTTATCATATGATATTCTCTCGTCTGTGATGAAGTCGACTGTCCCGGTAGAATAGAATAGAGATCCTAGTTTTATATGCTGTCGTTCCAGACATGCCAAAAGATAATGTATGTATGTTGATTATACCTATGTTGTTATGTAGGTGATTCAAAACTGTATTACAGTATGAGTCAGTCATGCATTCCTTTCTACATTTTTCTCATGTTAGTCATTTAGCAGACACCTCTTCTTAAAATAGGAACCAACCACTTACAATCGCTCCCTTTTTCTCGCTCCCTTTTCTACCCCCCCCCCCTCTCTCTCTTTCTCAGGTAAAGATGAGCCGTCCAGCTACATTTGCACCTCTTGTAAACAGACCTTCACCAGTGCCTGGTTCCTGCTCCAGCACGCCCAACACACCCACGGCATCCGCATCTATCTGGACACACATCCCTCCAACTACACCCTCACCCCTCGCATGGCCCTCCCCCCTCCCATGGGTGGGGGAGACTCCCTCCCTCGTTCTCCCTTACCAACCTTCCTGGGGGACACCTCTAACTCCTTCCACCTCCTCCGGATGGCGGCGCCACTACTCAGGGAGCACCACCCACATCATCCCCAACACCCTCACCACCCCCGTCCCCCTCCGGGCTATCTGGACACCCGGCTCCCTGCCACCCCACCCTTTGTCAGACCTCCGCCCCCCAGACACCTCCTGGAGCGCCTGGGTCCAGAGGAGATGGGGTCCCTGCTCTTCCAGCACCCCAGTGCCTTCGAGAGGGTGATGCGTCTGGCCCCAATGGATCCTCCTTCCATGGACTTCTCCAGAAGGCTCAGAGAGCTGGCGGTTGGCAACAATACTAACAACGGAGGCCCTACACCTCCTCTCTCGCCCACCCGGGTGCCCCCCATGCACCGCCTGCTGAGTCCAACCCTCTTCCAGTCGGGCTCCAAGCCCCCACCGTTCCTCACCTACCCCCCACAGCCCCCCACGCCTCAGGGAAACGCCACCACTCCTCCCCAGGGCCAGAACCAGGCCCAGGTATGTGCAGTGTGTCCTGGGATATATGCTGATGTATGTTTGTAATGTCTTATATGTATTACAGAATTGCTAGTAATGTTGCCAAGACATTTCCCCTATGGGACAATAGAGAATTAATTTGTTCATACGTTCATTCATTCAGGTCCAGGCCCAAGCCAAGTCCAAGTCCTGTGAGTTTTGTGGGAAGACCTTCAAGTTCCAGAGCAATCTGATAGTCCACAGACGGAGTCACACAGGAGAGAGGCCCTACAAGTGTCATCTGTGTGACCATGCCTGTTCTCAAGCCTCCAAGCTGAAGAGACACATGAAGACACACATACACAAGTCAGGCTCCATGGGGAGCTCCCCTGAACAGGAGAATAGAGGAGAGGTAGGAGAGGGGGAGGAGAAGAGCAGAGAGGGGGAGGGAAGAATGGGGATGGACAACGAGGAGGAGGAAGAGGATGAGGAAGAGGAAGAAGAGGAGGAGGAAATTGAGGATGAGGAGGAGATGAGGAACGGCCTAAGTAGGCCTGAGTCTAACCTGAGCATGGACTCAGAGTTCCACAAGAACAGGGAGAACGGGTCGAGGCCTTCCCCAGACGAGAAGCCTCATGGTGGGGATAGAGTGACGGAGAGCGGAGGGGTGGGTATCATGCACCCATACAACCACCTGGACAATCACCTGAGGCTGGCCCCTTCCAAGAAGACCATGAGTCTGGACAGGGAGAGGCAGCCTAATAGAGAGTCGAGAGAGGGGGGAGATGCAGGGAGGGGGGAGATGGAGATTGAGCGGGACAGAGAGCGAGCGTTGGACAGGGTGATGGGCAGAGCGATGGACAGAGAGAGAGAGATTGAAAGAGAGGAGAGGCCCTTGATGAACGGAAGGATTAGTGGGTCTGAAGACTCTTTCTCTGGACTGTTCCACCGCCGGCCCACCCCCATCACCAGCCCCAACCCCTCCAACAAGAGAATCAAGGTAAGAACCCCCTTTTAGCTACTCCTTTAAGTGACTTTTATTCTTCTTAAATAACTTGTTGTGTTTTTACGTTTTCTTATGTTTGTCGTTTACACAACTGTCTCCAAAACTATGAAACAGACTCTTAGACTGCTGAAAGAAGTGCATTATTTTTCTCTTATCTAGTTGTATTGTTTTACTGGGTTCAGATTTGTTAAATTCAGTGTAAATAAACTTTAATTTCGTTCTATTTGATGTGAAGGTGGAGAAGGAGTTGGAGCTCCCCGCGGCTCCGACCCTCATCTCCCCAGAGAACATGTATTCCCAGCTCCTGGCGGGCTACGCCGCTTCACGCCACTTCATCAGAGAACCTTTCCTCCACGGCTTCAGCGACGCCCACCAGTCCCCCTTCGCCACCTCCTCAGAGCACTCCTCCTCCGAGACGGGTTCCCTCCGCTTCTCCACCTCTCCTGGGGAATTCCTGGAGGGAGTGGGCGCATCGGGCCGCAGCGGCAGCTCCACCCCTCACCTCCTGCGGGGTCCCGGGCCGGGTCGACCCCCTAGTAAGGAGAGCCGACGGAGCGACACCTGCGAGTACTGTGGGAAGATATTCAAGAACTGCAGCAACCTGACGGTGCACCGGCGCAGCCACACGGGAGAGAGGCCCTACAAGTGTGACCTGTGCAGCTACGCCTGCGCACAGAGCTCCAAGCTAACTCGCCACATGAAGACCCACGGGCAGTTTGGGAAGGAGGTGTACCGCTGTGACATCTGCCACATGCCCTTCAGCGTCTACAGCACCCTGGAGAAACACATGAAGAAGTGGCACGGGGAACACTTGATGGTCAGCGACGTCAAACTGGAGGAGGCTGAGAGAGGCTAGGTTACGCTAGGCTAAAGCTAAGGCTACAGGCTAGGCTAGGCTAACACCTCAGACTCATTCTGAATGAACACTTACAGGACTTCAACACGGGGCTTGGCTGGATAATCTTTCTTCTTGAATATTTTTGGGACAATTTAATGTACGTAATTCTGTTTTTGTTTTTTTTTTTTGTCACAGAAACTGCCAACTGAGAAATATAACAAAGGGAAACATGGGATGTTTCTAGAAACCTTTAGTTTCCTGCCAACTATTGATCTATCTGAGGATTTTATCATTTTCGGAATGCATTGAGCCTTTCTACTGTGCAATAATGTCTGTATTTATTGGAGTTTTGTAAAGATATTGGGCATGTGCAGGTACATCTTTGTGGGGTTTTATAGGGAATTAGGTAGTTAAAGTTAAAAAAAAAATATGCTGAAGATTTTTTTCTCCAAAAAACACATAACTTGAAACAGGTCACACTTGATTAGAAATACGATTTTAATTTTGATTTGTTAATTAAAAACAATTCCTTTAAGGAAACTATAAGTAAATGAGTAAACTTCTTAAATTATGATAGCAATTATTTATTTTTTATCTGTATGATTAATATCCTATTAGGTCAATAGCAGACTACAATCCATCTGCTCATCTCTGACATCAAGAACTGAATATCACTATGACAATAGAATTTACATTTTAGGATTTCAAAAACCCCCAAATGTTGATGTTTTAAAAGTCTGAATAGATTACAGCCAATTTTACACAAACTATTATTTTTTAATATCAGCGTGTGTTATTATTATTATGATGATACAATCCAGTCCCCACATTCCCAATATTAGCCGGGGACATAAACAGCAGTTGCAGACATTGACATAAACTCCTTAGATGCAGGATTAAATCACCATGGGAATATTTAAGATATATCAGTTCAAACTTGCTGTAATAAATGTGGAAAGGAGAACAGTCCTATAAAACGTTATGTGTGGATGTTTTGGGAAGAATAAACCGTTTTATTTCATCAAACATTATGTAAATATTAGACTTTCTTTGATCCATCATTATTAACAGAAACTAAATGTATACTAGCCCCATATTTTACACTCAGAATGTCCACTCTAACTAAAACAATCAAAGATCTGTGGCTTGAGTTATTTAAGTTCTGAATGATATACATTGCAATTGCAACCATTCACTAGATAATTACAATACAGGTCCTCTCAATAGTGCTTCCTTCCTATGATCATACTGTTTACATTTGAACAACATAGCGGCGATGTCCCTTACACCCTCTTGACACTTGATAAAGCTTAATCAAAACCAATTTGTTAAGTTAAACTTTTAAACATTCTACATTGTACTGTACATTCCACTTCTAGAATCATTTCATTGTTCCTTCTGGGGAATTCTTGAACAGTAGTGTTCTCGTCTCCCAGGGTGAGTTCTGATCCCCTCAGGATTCAGCAAAACGGTCTCAGAATGGAATTCATATCAATGCCTGTGTTTCTCCACTGTGTGCTCTAAGCCTCAATCTGCCTGCCTGCTTTCACAGTTCACTAACTCAGCGTTCATGTATTAGTAGAGCAGCTTTGAAAAGGAAAAGGTGGGGGTTGTTCATTTTGCTTCACAAAGCGATATGGGGGTTTAACGCCCAATAACAGATTTGTGAAGACACTGTACGTGGCGTTCGTGACTTTTAGGGATTTACAATTTGTGATTTTCAGCTGCGTGGAATGAGGATGGCTCATCCTTGAATGAATCTAAAAAAGCCTATTTGAGTTACATTGAGTTATGGTAATAATGTTCAGCACAGCTGTTAGACTGATGGCCACATGACCTTGAGATCTGATTGGATCATTCTTGAGGTAGAAAATGAAAAATTGAAATAGAGAAAATGGAGAGGGGATAGAGGGAGAGAGGGAGAGAGACATAGAATGAAAGAGAGGGAGAGAGAGAGACCCAAGCAAGGATCAAAGTCATTCAAATGAAATTGAAAGCATATGAAAAGTGTGTTTTAACCCAAATGCATATCTACTGGTCAAATCTAATACCAAGGACATCAGAGAGAGAGAGAGAAAGAGGACCAATATTAGGGAAGATTGAGGCCACATCTTCCCTTAATACAACCATCTTCAATACAGATAATCACCTCACCTCAAAGATATCACTTCACACAGCCTGTTTTAAATGTGCTGTGTGTGTTTAGGCAATTGGACATGGGTGTGCTCTCGAATAAAAATCTTCCTATTTATCATCATCTTGTTGACAGAAATCAGATTCTTACACAAAACACTCATCTGATAATGGTCCTCTATTTCAGATCAGCATGTGGAAATGGAATAGATTAGTTATCATAATGTATGCGACTGGCTGAAAAGGTGTAGGTACCATAGAGACATGCGTTTGGGGAAAACACACATTGATATTCAGTAAGAGTACATCTTTAGTGTATTCCAATATGAAAATGTTTTTTTTTTAATCAATTCTCACTTCAGAACAAAGTTGATAATAACTATAATAACTGTTATTATTGCAATTGAGACAGCGGAGAGGAGAAACCTACAATTCCCACTTCTGAACAAGCTTCATATATTTCATCCAAAATATGGATGCCAGAGAGTAATTTTAATCGCATTGAGGAACCAGGAAGACAGACTCGCAAAACAGAACTAGTCATTTCATACAAGAACATTCAGTACCAGAATAATGTTTACAGTGTTTGAAGTATGTTAATGATGAAATCCTCTGTGTTTTGAAATAACAAAGTATTCTTTTCTTCAATGTTTTGAATGCCATAACGGGCATTGTATGGTTATGATGGTGGAGGGATTTTATTAAGTAGATTTACATGAGTTAGTTACGTATAATTTCTTGCTCACTGTATGACGATACACAGTGTCTTTGTAATATTGATAAATGATGCTGTGTTTTTTTAAACAAACGGTTCCAACATTCTGTTAGCCTATTTTACCTTCCCAATTCCAATTGTGATTTGATTCAAATGTTTAAAGTCGTTTTTTTGGTAAATCTATCCTAATATGGATTTTTTTTTAAACATTTAAATTAGAAATCATCCAGAATACCAGAGGAATTTTTGGATTGGGATTCTGCAATGGGTTATGGGAGAAATGCTTTTTTTTTTTTTTTTTTTAAATAAAATCAGTTTCATGGACAATATTGTTTTTTTTCTTCTCATGGTTGGTTGAAGTTCTTGTGATGGCACTTAAAATTTAAATTTTAACACATTTTCAACTTTCATGACTTTTGCGCTTTGTACAAAAATCTTTTTTCTTTTTCTTTTTTGAGGGATTGTTGTGAAAAATAATTAGTTTCACAGCAGCAGCAGTAACGTTGGCTGTTTTGAACATATATGTATTTTTGTAATGTGTTGAAAAGAAAGTCAACAAATCCAATAAATGTTGCAAATGCCTATCTGAAGTATTTTTTATTAACATGACTATCACCATTACTGCTAACATCTGAAGTAGTTATTAACATTAATATCACTATTACTAATAACATTAGCATCTTTTACATTACCATTGTTGCATCTTTAGTTGTTTATTTTACAATAACCACCAGTAGTTATGTTGAATGTCTCATGACTGGTGCTTAAAACTGTTGCCCTCAGCAGCCCCGTTTATACCTGGTGCCTACATGGGTTCTTTATCCTGATCTTGTCTTTATTCTGATTGCGTCCACATTTCCAGAAATGTGTCTAAACACATGGTACTAAAATAGATTTGTTATCCATACACTGTGTCTGCATTGGGACCAGATTTCCTGGTCCCTTCCTTTATGCAAATTATTTCACAGCTATTCTTTCAAAAAAATCATATTTATTTGTTTATTGTAACACGCACATTGATGTAATCAGTCAAAGGTGTCACCTGTCAATGATTTTTAAAGGGCAGAATAATGATGGTTTAAATGGCGGTCTCTGTCCAGATCTGCCTGACCTTGTGAGATATCCAGACACAATGCGTGTCTGACGACCTCCGGAGGTGGACGGGATGATCACAATGAGTCTTTTAATCATCCACACCCGTCTAAAAATGTGGTCGCAAACAGAATGTGGACAAGATCAGGACAAAGGACGCATGTTAGAACTAGGTGTAAACAAGGCTAGTATGCAGGTATAGCATCTGCCATCAATGTGACGCTATAAATCCCAATATACTGACATGATTATAATTCTTTATAGCACAGATAGCCACTGGTTAATAAGTGAGATTAACCCTCTCTATTAACCCTCTCTAGTGATGGTTGCTTGAAACCTTGGCCTCAGTTTGATACTATAGAACACTGGAACCAGAGACTGCAAGACATCCCACTTTTTCAGGTGCATAAACAGTCAATGAACTAAGCAGACCAGACCCAGCTGCTAATGTATTAGTGCCTATGGGAGAGAGCCACCATGTTAAGCAGACCAGACCCAGCTGCTAATGTATTAGTGCCTATGGGAGAGAGCCACCATGGTAAGCAGACCAGACCCAGCTGCTAATGTATTAGTGCCTATGGGAGAGAGCCACCATGTTAAGCAGACCAGACCCAGCTGCTAATGTATTAGTGCCTATGGAGAGAGCCTGGGAGAGAGCCACCATGTTAAGCAGACCAGACCCATGCTAATGTAATGGGAGAGAGACCAGACCCAGCTGCTAATGTATTGGTGCCTATGGGAGAGAGCCACCATGTTAAGCAGACCAGACCCAGCTGCTAATGTATTGGTGCCTATGGGGGAGCCACCATGAGCAGACCAGACCCAGCTGCTAATGTATTGTGCCTATGGGAGAGAGCCTATGGGAGAGAGCCACCATGTTAAGCAGACCAGACCCAGCTGCTAATGTATTAGTGCCTATGGGAGAGAGACCATGTTAAGCAGACCAGACCCAGCTGCTAATGTATTAGTGCCTATGGGAGAGAGCCACCATGTTAAGCAGACCAGACCCAGCTGCTAATGTATTGGTGCCTTCCATGTTGCAGACCAGACCCAGCTGCTAATGTATTAGTGCCTATGGGAGAGAGCCTCCATGTTAAGCAGACCAGACCCAGCTGCTAATGTATTAGTGCCTATGGGGAGAGCCACCATGTTAAGCAGACCAGACCCAGCTGCTAATGTATTGGTGCCTATGGGAGAGAGCCACCATGCTAAGCAGACCAGACCCAGCTGCTAATGTATTGGTGCCTATGGGAGAGAGCCACCATGTTAAGCAGACCAGACCCAGCTGCTAATGTATTGGTGCCTATGGGAGAGAGCCACCATGTTAAGCAGACCAGACCCAGCTGCTAATGTATTGTGTGCCACCATGTTAAGCAGACCAGACCCAGCTGCTAATGTATTGGTGAGCCACCATGTTAAGCAGACCAGACCCAGCTGCTAATGTAGACCAGACCCAGTGCCTATGGGAGAGAGCCACCATGTTAAGCAGACCAGACCCAGCTGCTAATGTATTAGTGCCTATGGGAGAGAGCCACCATGGTAAGCAGACCAGACCCAGCTGCTAATGTATTAGTGCCTATGGGAGAGAGCCACCATGGTAAGCAGACCAGACCCAGCTGCTAATGTATTAGTGCCTATGGGAGAGAGCCACCATGTTAAGCAGACCAGACCCAGCTGCTAATGTATTGGTGCCTATGGGAGAGAGCCACCATGTTAAGCAGACCAGACCCAGCTGCTAATGTATTGGTGCCTATGGGAGAGAGCCACCATGGTAAGCAGACCAGACCCAGCTGCTAATGGGCCTATGGGAGAGAGCCACCATGCTAAGCAGACCAGACCCAGCTGCTAATGTATTGGTGCCTGGGAGAGAGCCACCATGGGAGAGAGAGCCACCATGGTAAGCAGACCAGACCCAGCTATGCTAAGCAGACCAGAATGTATTGGTGCCTATGGGAGAGAGCCACCATGTTAAGCAGACCAGACCCAGCTGCTAATGTATTGGTGTATTGGTGACCCAGCTGCTAATGTATGGGAGAGAGCCACCATGGTAAGCAGACCAGACCCAGCTGCTAATGTATTGGTGCCTATGGGAGAGAGCCACCATGGTAAGACCAGACCCAGCTGCTAATGTATTGGTGCCAGCTGCTAATGTATTGGTGCCTATGGGAGAGAGCCACCATGGTAAGCAGACCAGACCCAGCTGCTAATGTATTGGTGCCTATGGGAGAGAGCCACCATGGTAAGCAGACCAGACCCAGCTGCTAATGTATTGGTGCCTATGGGAGAGAGCCACCATGTTAAGCAGACCAGACCCAGCTGCTAATGTATTGGTGCCTATGGGAGAGAGCCACCATGGTAAGCAGACCAGACCCAGCTGCTAATGTATTGGTGCCTATGGGAGAGAGCCACCATGGTAAGCAGACCAGACCCAGCTGCTAATGTATTGGTGCCTATGGGAGAGAGCCACCATGGTAAGCAGACCAGACCCAGCTGCTAATGTATTGGTGCCTATGGGAGAGAGCCACCATGGTAAGCAGACCAGACCCAGCTGCTAATGTATTGGTGCCTATGGGAGAGAGCCACCATGCTAAGCAGACCAGACCCATGGTAAGCAGACCAGACCCAGCTGCTAATGTATTGGTGCCTATGGGAGAGAGCCACCATGTTAAGCAGACCAGACCCAGCTGCTAATGTATTGGTGCCTATGGGAGAGAGCCACCATGGTAAGCAGACCAGACCCAGCTGCTAATGTATTGGTGCCTATGGGAGAGAGCCACCATGGTAAGCAGACCAGACCCAGCTGCTAATGTATTAGTGCCTATGGGAGAGAGCCACCATGGTAAGCAGACCAGACCCAGCTGCTAATGTATTAGTGCCTATGGGAGAGAGCCACCATGCTAAGCAGACCAGACCCAGCTGCTAATGTATTGGTGCCTATGGGAGAGAGCCACCATGTTAAGCAGACCAGACCCAGCTGCTAATGTATTAGTGCCTATGGGAGAGAGCCACCATGTTAAGCAGACCAGACCCAGCTGCTAATGTATTAGTGCCTATGGGAGAGAGCCTCCATGTTAAGCAGACCCGAACGGATCATTTTTTTCAATGGTAAATGACCTGAGTGGGACATCTTCATTTATCCACTATCTGTTACTAGAACACTTGAACCTACGTGACCCCTTGTGACCCTTTTGGGCTTCATTTCCGTATTTCCTGAAAGGCCATGCAAGGTGTTATTAGCCAGACAGGTGGGGACTTTCACCAAAGACAACGATGGAGGTGGAGAGGAGGAGAGGATGAATACTTACGTATCTACTCCACCACACAATAACTGAGCCCTCAACTTGAAGGGGGGGGGACTAATAAGGTGGCACTAGGAAATGCTTGGTCAACCAGAGGGGTGTGTTCAGGTGGGTGCAACGTTCTGAATATAATGTTGCAGATAAATAGTGTGATGTATGATTCTGAAGTCTACACGATGGGGGATTATGTGCTCATAATGGGGAGGGGGGGGAGTTGGGGGAAGTCACTGGAAGTTAGGATTCACTCCAATAGCTACCAT